>NC_048905.1:18085694-18129514 GCF_011077185.1 Oxyura jamaicensis | reverse complement strand
CTCCCCGGCCGCCGCTCCGCCTCCGCCGCCCGCGGAGCCAATCGGGGGCGGGGCGGGGCGCTCGGGCTCCTCCCACGGGCGCTGGCTCCGCCCCCGGGCCGAAAGCACGCGGTGGGGCGCGAGGATGGGGAGGGCTCGGCGGTGATGAGCTGGGGGCTGTCCGGCCGTAATTAGCTAATATGGCCCGGGGAAGCCTGGGGTGCGAGCACCGGGATCGTGCTTCCTGCCCCGTACAGACCCCAGCAGCACGTGTTCTGCACCTCCTTCTGCAAACGTCCTCCTCCATCACCACTAATTGGCTTTTTTTGTTTTGTTTTTATTTTATTGTTGTTTTTTTTTTTCTATTTTTCATAGCACAAGCTCATTCCAGCACCCGCCGCTAATACATGAGGACGCTAACTGGGTTTGTAGGGCGCTGCCTTAGGGGGTTGCAGTACCTGGAACTCTCCCGCCCCCCCCACAGAGCCGCAGGAGCAGCACGCTCAGGCTGCGCAGACACATGAAATCCCTCACACCATGGCCTACAGCAGAGGCAGCGATTAGCGCGGCAGACCAGCGCCGCGTCTCCCCTTTTCCTGCTTACACAGCACCCAGCAGGCTCTGACCATTGTGCCTGAGCCGCCGCGCGGGTGCAGAGCGGGGCAGCAGCCACGGACATAACCCGTCCAAATCCTGCTGCGACTGCATCCAAGCTGTAAGAGAACACCGCCGAAGGAGAAAGGAAAAAAAAATAAAAAACAGCAGCAAACTCCACATCCTTCTCCCTGTGGCTCTGGGCTTGCATCCCTCGCTGTATTTGCCTGCTTCTAGTTTTTTTTTATTATTATTTTGTTTTGTTTTGTTTTAAAAGCAACTTGGTTGTCCTGCACTCAGGTGGTCAGTCAGCTGGGCACTGCACAGGGGCCCAGCAATGCTGCAGCCCCCAGCGTGGGACTGAGCAGCCCCCAGCTGCCTTCTCTGTGCCTGCGAAGCCGAGCAGAGCCACGCTGCTCTGGCCGCCCGCTGGCACGTTCTCTTGCTCACTCATCCCAGAGCTAACTCGCCTAGGGAGCACTGTCAGCAGAAAGCTAATCCAGCGTTAAAAAGGGGGGGGGGGGGGGGGGCCAAAGAGGTTTTCTACCTAGCTTGGCTCACTCTGGGATCAAATAACGGCCACGCCAAGGCCAAGCAGGAGGAGAGGAGGCTGCAACGGTGTCAGCCCCGCTACTGCACATCCCTGCGCCTGCACAGGCTGGGGCAAGCCTGCGGTCAGGCAGCTCTGTCAGTTTCCCATTTCTACCACAGCAGGAGTTTCCAGGTGGATCAGCTCCTTGATTGCATCCCCCCGCCTCTCTCCTCCTGCCCCTTCCTCGCAGCAGCATCCCCAGGGAGTACAAACCAGTGTCACGGGAGGCTGGAGTAGGTGGTGAACCACCACTGATGGGTCTCCCAGCACCGAGGCTTGGGCACACCAAAACCTTTCTTTAAGCCCCCGGAGATGACAGCAGGCATTTTGGCTGTCAGAGCCCAGGAGCTGCAGGAGAGGCTGCCTGGAACTGCCCCCAGGCAGCAATGTTCAAGGTCTATTTATTGCGTGACTATATAACACACATCTTTCTTGCTCTCAAGGATTTTTTTTATTGAGCCAAGCACAGATGAAGCATTGTATCTGGAACTTTTTTTTTTTCCCCGTATAATACACTAAACCATCACAATGAATTGCACAAATTCCCCGTTGTAAACCAAAGGGCACATACTGACCTGTTGTACCCACAGCCTTCCAGATCGGGCCCTGGAGCCTGGCGGAGCCGTGAGCACAGCCCCAAGGGCTGCCCCTGCTCCGACGAGGCCACGTCGTCCTGGTGGGAGTGCATTTACCTGGTAGACCTCTGCATGTGGCTGCAGCGGCCAGCCAGAGCCCCTGCAGCACAGTAACCGCACTCCCTCTGTGGGGCACTCGCCTGTTTTACATGCAGCAAGCAGGATTTCTGCACAGCTCGCTGGGGGACTGCACCCTGCCTTCCCCAGGGGCTCCTCCAGCAGTTGCACCTGCATCTGTCCACCATCAGGAGAATTTCTCCTCCTCCTGCCCCTCTCCCTGCAGCCTCTCCTCCCGGCCTTCAGGCACGTTTCCAGGGGCCGGGCCAGCCGTGAAGGCAGGTACCTGCACTGGGAGCGGGGACATAAAGGGGCCTCTGCGTAGCGGTCAGATCTCCTGGAGGCAAAAATCCAGCAGGGCCGGGCACCCTGGTCCCATCTATAAAACCTCAGGCTCACCACTTGCCCTTGTTAGCCTCCACTACATTAAATAAGTCTTTTATTTGTCTTTTTGCATAATTGGTCATTAGCTACTTATGCTACCAAGTCTTCCCGGGCTTCACGGACACCACAGATTTGGCAATTGCTTTTGGAAGGTGGTTTATTAGAAGGGCCAGGTGCCTCTGAATGTGGCAGAGTGGGGCTTGGGAGCGCTGAGAGAAGAGCAGGAACTGCACACACGCACAAAACCCAGCCCACAACACCACATCTGAGGGAGCTGTCGAGATAACACAAGCCAGCACCCACCCCGTTCATCTTCCTGGCAGATGTCGGATCGGATAGAGCAGAGCCCCGCTCCCGGCCTGGCAGCCACGCAGCCGCAGCTTGGAAGGCCTTGTGGTGCTTCCAGCCACTCTGGGCCCTGGTTCCTTGTTAAAGATGAAAGAAACCCATCAGTTGTCCTGCTAAGGCACTGGAAAGCCCTAAGCATCCCTGCCCCCAGCTGTAACTAGGACAGGAACAGCAGCGGGCTCGCTGCAGGCCGCGGCAGGGCCCCTGGGGAGCAGAGATCTCCCATCCTCGGTCAGGGGCAGGCTCGTCCATTTCCTACTGGTGCCGCTGGTACAGGAATGCTAATCCTCAGCATGGGTCTGCTTGAATCAAAAATATACACCTGCAGCATTTTGGGTTGCTTTTTATATTTATTTTTTTCCTTTAAAAATGTTGACTTTCAAGCCCAGGTGTCTGCGTTAGTTCATGTCATTAAAAGGCTCCTTTCACAGTCGCTGCTCAGCTCACTAACCCATAACCAAGACAGCCACTTTCTAAAGCGGTTTCTAGTGCTAAGAAGCAGGGTTAGAACAGTCCTGCTTGAAGGGAGAGTCACCTGCACGTCAGTCACATCGAGGTGTCCCAACAAAACAGAACAGTGCTGGCTGTACACATTCTCCGAATTCCCCAGGAGCTTTTGCTGCAGGAACATAAAGGACGGTCAGGTGCATTCAGGGCAGTGACACGGCAGCAGCCAGGCTGCCCAAGCTACAGCAAAACAAAGGCCAAATCAGAAACAAGTTCTCAATTAAATGGAAAAGTGCAATTAGTCATGCCCCTGCAAATTACTGCAACACAGGAAGCTGGAATGGCAAAGCAATAAGCCAACTGAGGGCTATGAAATCTTCAAAGATGTTCATGGAAGAAGCATTTAAATAACAGGGTTAATTTTAGATATGACAAAGTTTCATTGACAGGAAAGGCCAAACAGTCCATCTATTCTTACTCTCGTTTTTTCAGGAAATAAGAAATCTCATCGAAGGACCAGCCAAGCAGCTGCCACTCACTTCCTCCCCACCACAAAGCATTACCCTGCATCCATGCAGGCCTTGGTCTGGAAATGCTCCACAGGGAAACGCTCCCCGAGGCCACTGCAGGCAGCTTCAGAGGGCAAAGGCAGTGGGTGCAGCACCAAAGAGCTGCCAGGACACTGATGTGTGCCTCGGGGGTGGGACAGCAGTGACACGTACCCCGCGATGACACCTACCTGTCCCACGCGTGTGCCTGCCAAAGGCTGAAGCTGACGTCCTTCCATCGCAGACCCACCACAAATCCCCCCCGAGAGCCACCTGGTAGCTCTGAGGCTGCATGCAAGGATGGTGCCGGCAATCTGGGAGAAGAAGGGGGTGATTTTTACGAGCAGCAGATGCCCACAGCTCCCTTCTGGGCTGCGAGGGCTCAGCTCCACAGGAGGGCTTTGCAGCCACACCACACAGCAGCACAGAGCCAGCCACCGGAGCCTCCCTGCCCAAAGAGCAGCAAGCTTTCCCCAGGGTACATGTGGACAGGATTTACCCAGATCAGCTCTTGCAGCAAAGCCACGTGCCCTACACCAAACCCAGGCAGGAAGGCTTTCAGCCACCACCTGCACTGCACGCCCACTTACCCCATCCCAGGGCACACCACCACCTGCCTCGGGCCATGCAGGGGCTGGAGACAGGCCCCAGCACAGCAAGCAGAGAGGTCCCCACACGTATTGCTGCTGCAGGCTGGGTACTCAGCACACCCAGGGTGCTGCAAAGCCACCAGGGGCTGCTCCAGGCCGAGCAGCAGCTCTTTAACCCCGCTCCCCACGGCCGTCAGCTGCAGCTGCTCCCTTGCCCAGGTGGCTCTGGCAGCAGCACCCAGCTGGGTGGGACCCCCCTGGGGAGCACCTGCAAGCAACGAGCCCCCTCCAGCCAGGGAAGCTGGCAGGGCACCAAGCCCTTCCCGTGCCTTGTGGCTCAGCGTGCTGCCCACCTTGACATGGCTCACACGGACCAGAGATCAGATCCAGCTGTAAAAGACCTGGCTGCGAGCCGGGTGCGGTGCAGCTCGAGCCCCAGTCCAAGGGAAGCCATGCGCCCGCTCTCTTTGCACGTACCAGGCCAGGCTGCAATAAAAGCATGGACACACAGTGAGCAGCCAGCGCTAACCCCGCTGCTCCCTGGGTGTGCAAGGCGGGTGGGAGATGTCTTGCAGGCGCCTCTCGAGGTGCTTTTGAAGCCCCTCTGAGCCCCCGACCGCTGAAGCGGAGCTGTGTTATCATAAGACAGCTCCGAGGAGAGGAATGTTTTCCCCAAATTTGTATAACCACTGGAAAAAAGTTACAAACCACTGTGAAATTGATCTGAAGCCATGTTTCCAGGAATTAGAACCAGGGGTTCCCAAACCAAACTCCGGTTTCCTTTCTGGAGCATTTCCAGAGATGTCTGCTGCACATTAGCCCTGGTGCGACCTGTAAGATGGATGTGAGTGCTGGCTCTCTGTATGTAAATATTAATTTCCTCCCTGCTCTGCTCAGTTGTCTCAGACTTTGGCGTTGCCTATTTCTCTGTCTCTGCTCCTGGAAACGGGACTAAGACTTTCCCTTGGCACGCAGTGACCATCCTTTACACCCACTTTTACCCTGGTACCAGTTCTCCACCCGCTCGTGACTGTTAGCCTTAGTGGAAATCATGTTAATTCTCATAATTACAGCAAGGGCACTGCCTTTCCTGGATAAAAATATCTTCAAAAGCAGTTAGCAAATCTCCAAAATCCTGTGGAAATCCCCACTCAACATGCTGGCTTTGCCCGGAAATCCAGACAAAGCGTTTACTCCTGGGGCTGGGCGCTGGGGCTGCTGCTGCCTGGCCAGCAGCCTGCACGCCCCGCGCCCTGCGGCGCCCGCTTCACTGCTCGGTCGCTCTGCAGGTCTGAAGGTAGCACTTGGTGACCCTTCCCTGCTAGTTCAGGGCTGGAAATTCTGTTGCCCCTTGGTATGACCCTGGGGAACGTCGGCCGAGCAGAAGTCGGGCATTCTGTGCACCACAGGTCAGGACCTGTGGTGCCCAGGGCAGTGGAGGGGGGTTTGAGGTGATGGCACAGCCTGGGGACCGACAGGAACCAAAAGAGGAAAAGAGAAACTGCAGCTGGGGTAGGGTACCAGAAAAGAGAACCAGGAAACAGGCTTGCATTTTGTTTTCTAAAGTTAATGAGATTAAGAAGGAGGAGCTGCCCTGCAGGGCCCTGTGCCAGCCCTGTGCTCCTCCAGCAGACAGCCAGCCACGCCAAAAGGCATCGAGCCTTGTAATAAAAGATGTCTTGTCCTGCTAGAGGGAAGTGGCTTCTTTTGTGCCGAGAGGACTTGAGGCATGCAACTTTTCCTCTCGCTCCCACGCCACCTGAGAAAGCTGAGCCCCCCCCCCACCTCTGCAGGGAGCTGGGCTGAGCACGCAATCCTCCGGCAAACCAAGGCAGCTCCGTGCACGGCTGCACCTGACGCGCTGGGGTGGAGTAATAGTGAGCGCCAGGCTGTACCAAACCGGTCAAGGGAAAGGGTGTAAAAGTCAGTAAAACACTAATACCTGGCCCTATGTGGTGCTGGACGCCTCTGTGCCTTGGAGCTCTGCATGGAGCCAAGTCAGAACTGGCAGTGCCCCTGTGCAGGCGTGCGGGTGTCCAGGTGTGCAGGTACAGGCGTGCAGGTACAGGTGTGCAGGTGTTCAGGTGTGCAGGTACAGGTGTGCAGGCATGGCAGTGAGGGCTGGGCTCCCTGCGTGCCCCGTGCTGCCACCTTCTACCACGTCAGCACGTGAACGTGTCACCCAGGCAGAAAGCCCACCTGTCCTCCCAGTCCGTGCAGAGCTTCCTCGTTCTTCTTGAGGAGTGAGGCGAAATGAAGCTGCCTGAGGCATGTGGCTGTGGGAGCAGGAGGACAAAACTCTCCTCGTCACCTCAATTATTTTCACAGGCATTTATTTTGTCCTCACCTCAATTATTTTCACAGGCCTATATTTTGTCCGTTCAAGGTCACCGTGCTGGAGCATCCTCGCGCCGCTTGGTGCATCTCAGCACATTCAGCCACCAGGGAATGGGCGCAGTCAGCAGATCCACCTCCTCGTGCTGGCCTTGCAGTCGGAAACCCCACCACTGCACGGTGTTTGTTTTCACGACAGTGTTTGCAGAGGACGTGCCCTTGGAGCCTGCAGATAAGATAGCAGTGATTGGGAGCAATTGCATTCACTACTAAAGCCACGAAGCAGTTGGAGAGCTCTCCACGCGCTACCTGGCTACAGGGCACCCATGGCGCCCTCCTCCTGCTCCCTGCCTGCTGCCGGGCGGGCGGCGCAGCCCTTCCCTACGAAGCTGCAAGTCTGAAACCAACAACAATTCTTAATTAATAGGGCTGGCGCGCGGGCCAGGCCCGGGTTTCTTTCCTCTCCATTTTTGGTTTCATCGCTTTCCACTCCCAGCGGCAGGACGCAGGGGAGCGCGGGGTCTGCGCGAGCAGGGCTGCCTGCCTGTTTGTGCTCTCTTGGCCCAGGAGGGAGGGTTTGAAATGGGCCCCTCTTAGAATAAAAATACGTTATTTACTGTATAGTTAAATATTTGCTTCCTAGTGGGCTGGACTTGAGTGAGCTGTATTTGCTACAATAGTGCCCAAGTATGACTTACGTTCTTTCCCCTTGCCTTTGTTTTTGTATAATTAATTTTCTTGCTCATTATGGCTTTATTGGCCATAGTGAGATCTTTCTGTGACTTTATACAAGAAAAAACAAAGCAAAAAAAAATCATTAAAAAGAGCAAAACCATTTTTTTAAAATGATTTTGAAATTGAATTCATCTTTCGATAATTTGATCTGTAGGAAGTACAGTGCCAAATTGGATAAAGAACATTTCTTAATTACTCAAGAGCACTTCCTCGTGCGAGTCCACCGGCCCAGTCTGGACATGCAATGATTACATTTTTTAATAACAGACCCAGGAGATAGCGGCATGGGCCGTCACAGCCTTTGCCAGCAGATTATCCGGACCACCGACCCTTTCCCATCTCGCTGGTTTAGCTCCGGGGCGCGCAGTTATTTACAGGAGGACGGTGGCAGGGCAGGGCTGGGTTTCCGAGGGCACCGCACTGCCTTGGCGCGCGCCCCGCTTCCTCTGCAGCGCCAGCGCAGCCTCTGCACGGCATTGTTCTGCGGGGACAGGAAAACGTCCCCCGGGTCAGCCACGTCTTGGTCTGCAGGCGGAGATACCGGCTGCTTTGGCACGTCAGGGAGAGGGCACGCCGGCAGCCGCAAAGCCTCGGGGCAGTTTGCGGGGCGTTTGGTGCGGTCGGCGTTCAGGCCAGCCCCGTGTGCCGGGCTGGGCCAGGTCCCTGCGGGGCTGCAGCACCTGCTCGCAGGTTTTGCCTGAGAGATTTCGGGGGGAAAACTGAAAAATACTGTCTGTGCGTACTTTACATCACGTTACTCACGTTTGATCTGAGGTGACTCCACATTTCGCTGTTCTCTGGACATCACTGCTTACAAATAACTCAGTGCAGAAAAAGGAAACATTTGGGTATTTTGGTAACCACTTCTTCTGGAAGCCGGTGAGTTCCTCCTTCGCATCGCATTTCCTGGTGCGATGCCGGCAGCGTGACTTTCCCGTAGGGCCGTGGTCCCCCGGCACCCTGCGCCCCCGCGCCCACCAGAGCCCCGCACTCAGCACAGCGAGACCCCGCAGGGAGCCAAGACGGGAGCAGGCGGCCTCGGCAGCCCCAGGCCATGCAGCAGAGACCGGGGCAGGTTTGCAGGAGGGCACTTAGTGCCCAAGACAAGGGCAAGCTGCGATTCTCTGCGTTAATTGCCAGGATGCCAGCGAAGGGGAGGGACAGAGATTTCTTTGTGCCGGCTCCAAGTGCCTCTGTTCCAGGAGAACGGCTCATAACCGACCTTGCTTTGTGTGGCCAGCCCTGGCCGACTCTATTTGCACAAATGGCCGAGCTGACAAAGAGAACATAAGAAATTCTTGGAGATTTTGGGCAGTGAGGTATCTCCTGGAGACGGCACTGAAGCCCCATTATTTTTTTCCTCCTGGGGTTCAGATCAGAAAACCCCACACCACAACGACCAGGGCGGCTGTCCGCAGTGAGCTGGGCGCTGCGGTGCCTGGGCTGACCTCCCTCTGCTCCCGCACACCCCGTGAGGAGGGAAGAGCTTTCTTAGGCAGCAGGGCAAAAGAATAAATTCGGACACATCTCCCAACACATGTCTGGAGAGCCAGGCTCCTCTGCCCGGACCCCTTCCATCCCATACACTTGTGGGACCGAGCAAGCCCTTTCCGAAGGCAGGAGGAGCCTGCAGCAGCCCTCTGCTGGGAGATGCCAGACGCTGCCAGGCCGGGGGAACAACGAACGGTGCGCCAGGAGCCGGCGGCTGGTCCAGACACTGGGCTCTGCCAGCGCCCTGATTGCTGCTGCTCCCCTGGAATGCCCCGGGGAGCCTGAGCGGGGCAGCGAACGGGGCCAGCGTCAGCCCATGGCACTGCCCATGGATGGCCCCGTGCCCTGACAGCGCCGTGTGGAAGCGGGACGGACTCGTCCGTGGTTCCGCCAGCCACCGCTGCCGCTCACCGACACCGCTAAGGCTGGCAAAGAGCAGTTTCCCAAGTGGGAAGAAGGTTGCCTTGGCTCGGCTTCCAGCTATAAAAACGTTGGAAACCACATAACAGTCAGAGGAAAGTGATGATAATGAGTAGATATCAGCTACAGGCCTTACCTTGGATGGTTTTTGTAAAAAAAGGCAGCAACGGAAAACTATGGGATAAAACCCGTGCGATGCACCACTTCCCTGCTCGGGGGGTACCTGGGTGGCAGCCGCTCCCCGAGCCAGACATGTCCCAGGCAGCCAGACCCGGGTAACCTGGACACAGAGGTCAGTCTGGGGAGATTGGGAAAACTCCAGGGAACAAGGAACAGCAAAAGAGTCAGTCAAGGACTGCCAGCCTGGTGTCGCTCTGAGGAAAACGATGCAGGAGCTGATGCTGGGCTTGGTGAGCCAGGAAGCGAAGGGAAGAAACAACGCCCAGCAGCAGGGGATGGGGAAAAATGGGTTCTGTCGAGCTAACCTGATCTATTTTTAGATAAAGCTGTAATTAAGTCAGTACTTGATAATAGCAGTACTTTTAGGGTAATAGGGCTTCTGTTATGTATCTGGCTTGCAACAAACGCAACATGGCACATATTAAATGAATCAGAAGATGCCTGATGCCCCAGAAACACAATTACAGGAGCAGATCCCTCGTTTGGTGAGCGCATCCAGGGGAGCCCTGCGGGATTCGGCTCCTGACTCTGAGCCGGTGCAGCGCCCGGTTAACACATACGGTCATCCATTACGGAACAAAGGCCGGCAGCCATTCCTCTGCAGGCAGGGCTCCCTCCTGGGAAACCGGGGCTGGAAAAGGCCCGCCCGGCGCCCCCGGCACTGCCCCGCTCCGCGCCCCGGCACTGCCCCGCTCCGCGCCCCGCGGTGCCTCCCGCGGCCGCTCGGCGCCCTCTGGCGGCCCCGGGGCTCCCCGCGGCTCCCCGCAGCCCCCCGCGGCTCCCCGGGGTTCCCCGGCACACGGCCCCCGACCACCAGCCCGAGCTGCAGGGAGCGCGAAGGAGAAGCTTTTACCCTCGTGGTGTTCATGGGGAAGGATTTCTTGCCTCCCCGGAAGGGAACAGCACTGTTATTCAGTGCCTGGGAGGAATTCCCTATAGATATTTAAAAATAATAAATAAATAAAATAAAATAAAATAAAATAAAATAAAATAAAATAAAATAAAATAAAATAAAATAAAATAAAATCATGTGTTATCTACAGATTGCAAAATAGGCTGAAAAAGGTGGGTTTTCTAATTTTTGGACCTTAACTTTTCACTCATCCAGCACGTGCCTGATAACCCATTGCTCTACAAAGCAGGTCCCACCTCTGACTGAAGGTTCACACCACGGGCCCTGTCCCTCATCCACTGCCTGCCCCTGGAGCCATGCAGTCGGTGCTGGCGGCCAAAACGGCTTCATCGGGAGCTGCGCTGCGGAGACGTCCCACGACGAGGGATGTTCGGGTTTCCCTGAGCTTGTCTGGGTGACGGTGCCCCCGTGTGCACACACACCTTCCGGGCTGCAAAGAGCCTGTCCCCTCCTGTGCTGCCCTGCGTTGGTTTTATGGGTGGTGAAGCCCCCTCAGGGACCAGCCCCACTGCCCCTGCCTCCCCCCGGCT
The DNA here is from genome assembly GCF_011077185.1 of Oxyura jamaicensis. Lineage (NCBI taxonomy): Eukaryota > Metazoa > Chordata > Aves > Anseriformes > Anatidae > Oxyura > Oxyura jamaicensis. The sequence goes on along the minus strand of NC_048905.1, from coordinate 18,118,737 downwards.
CTGCACACCCTCCTCCAAGCACAGGTGGGATGCTCACAGCTCACCCAAGGGGATGGCGAGCAGTTTGCAGGGCCCAGCATCAGCTTATGTCAAGGCTGCCGCAAGCTGCCAGCATTTTTTAATTGATTTATCTCCTGTCAGCTTCCTGACAGGCTGCTTCTGTGGTAAAAATGAGCGGAAAAAGGTCTGGTGGTGCTGGGGAGACTCCAGCCCTGGCGCTACGCCACATCCCGGTGCAAGCCCTGCGGGGACGGGGCAGAGGGTGCCTGTGGGACGGGGCGGCCGGGCACCATGCACGCACTGCAGCCTGCTTGCTGTCACCCCCTCACTGCACAGAAGCACTTTGGGGACAGAAATGGCCTTGCAGCGAGAGAAGAAAGGGCTGGGGAGCACACAGGGAACCAGCCCCGGCAGCAGGGGTAGCCCCAGCACCCAGGCACAGGCAGAGGTCCCTGGCAGCGCTCCGGGCGCATGGGGGAGGCAGGCTGGATTAAATCCTTGTCTTTCACCTGGGCTGGAGTCCAGCCCCAAAATAGCAGTCCAAAAGCAAGATCACATGAGGGGAAAAAAATAGCAAGGCCAAGGATTATCCATACTTCCTTGTCCTATGTGGGCACAGCGCAGCGGCCCATGCTCCGGTGACGGCAGCGCCGTCTCGGCCCCACGCACCACCGCGCGCTGCCCCAAGCTGGATTTTGCCCGGAGCCGGTGCAGCCCCGATGCTGGTGTCGGTCTGAGGGACACCGCTTCTCCTTGGAGCTCTTCCCACGAGCTGCCGTGAGTGCTGCGGGCGCGGGGTGTGTGGGCATCGCGCCGGGAGCTGCCCGGCCTGGGGGCAGTGGGGCGAGGGGCAGGGTGACCCCCAGCAGCACAGCACCGTGCACCCTGACCCCGCAGCTGGGCACCCCATGCAGCACCCTCCTGGTGTCCCCTCTGGGCCATGGCCCCTGGAGAGCCACAGCCCTGCCCTGGGCTTTGCAAACTCTTCCCACAAGGTCTGCAATGAGCTTTCAGGTCCCTGATCTGCCAGCAGTTTGCTGCTCAGCTGGGTGTGCGTGGCTGGGAGCGGCTGGGGTTTCTTTGTCCTCTCTCCGGGCTCAGGGACAGAAAATGGGGAGGGGGGGGGGGGGGGGGGGGGGGGGGGGACACATTTCAGTGCTGCCCGCAGGTCGCCCTGGACTGAGCAGCTCTTGCTCAGCCCTTCCAGCAGCGCAGCTCCAAGGAGAGGAATGAACCCAAAGCCAGGACCTGGGGCATCTCGAGGGGCTCATTTCAAACCAGACTTGCAGGAAGTTTTGCCTGTTGTCAGTGCCTCTTGACCCTGATGTGGGGGAAGAGCAGCAACACACACTGCCTGGGTGCTGAACAGAAGGCAGCTCCTCGTGTTTCCTCGAGGGAAAAAGCCACTCCATGGTTATTTACCGTGCTTCCAAACAACCCCAAGAAATGTATATTATTCATGGGACTCATAGCCAAGAAGGTCAGCAAATATTCAAGGCAGCGAGGTGTGGGGGTTCCTTACCTGAGGCAGGAGCAGGAGCCAGCTGACAAAAGCTGTCCTGAGAGCCTAGAAAACAGCACAGGCATCTGCCACCACCCGGCTTCGCCCTGGGGCCCGGGCAGGGAGGGCAGCGCTGCAGGGCCCGCGGGGCCGCGGGTGGCACCGTCAGCCTTTGGGCTTTGGCCAAGCCGCTCCTCGGCACGGGGACTGCTGCAGAGCTTCCAGCCACTGCTCGCTCTGCGCCTTGTGCGGGGCTGCCAAACGATTGCTCTCACCAGAGACGGCTGCGTCCAGGCCGCGCAGAGAGGACACAGAGCTGCATCTGGGGGGAGGCAGGCGCGCAGTGCCACTTGCAGTGCCCGGAGCCCCCAGCTCCCTGGCACAGGGGGAGGCAGGCGGGGGGGCACAGCAGAAGGCAGCTCTGTACGAAGGCAGGGCTGCGTTTCCTAGCACTCCTCCTTCACAAATAACCCGAATGCCTGCTACCCAGGAAAAGCTCAGCCTAATTCAAGGGCAGTCATTTTCTGAGAGTCAGAAATGTTCGGCTTCGTCTTGCTTGTTGTTCCCGTCCACCCTCGGCACGCGGCTACAGTGGCAGGAGGAAATGTCGCACAGGTTTGTTCCAACACACAAAGGGCAGAGAGCATGGGGATGCCGGGGAGGCCCAGAGCCCACCCAGGCTGTGTCAGATGCACCAAGAACGACCCGCACCCACTGCCGTGACCTGCAGTGAACTGGGACATGTTTTTAACAAAACGTCTGGGCTCGGTGTGCTTTGGACTCAGCTTGGCTGCCCAGACATACCGGCTCCATGAGAACCAGGACGGAAAACGCATTTTAAGCAAGCCTCAGATAACCCCGGTCAAACAACACTGCAGGACGCCGGTGGAGGCAGGCCAAGCTCCGCGTTCACCACGCTTGCTTCCTTCACCCCTGCAGCCAGCACAAACCCTGCGTCGTGCGCCTGGGTCAGCCTCTCGCAGAGCCCACACCAGGCACTGATCCCCGTGTCCCAGGGGATACAGACCTGCACTTTATCAGGCTCCTGAGAGCACTTCGGCTTTTAAGGCCGACCTCTGCCACCACGGAGCACCCCGGCACTGTCAGCACAGGGTGGGGGGTGCAGAGCTCCCATCCCTGCAGCTCAGCCTGGCACTCATCAGGGCAAAGGGGTTTATCACGTCCCAGGAGGGCACAGGACCAGCCAGCACAAAGCAGCAGGACCATGGGGATGGGAACGAGAAAAGAGAGTGCAAGAACCGCTGCTCCTCCGCCAGCTTTCTCCCCTCTGCCCCCGCTGTGCCGCAGCGCCCCACACCCGTGGCAGCGGCAGGCTCTGACCGAGCCGAGCCGAGCCGAGCCGAGCCTACCCTGCTGCGGCCGGAGCCCGGCTGGTGCCCGCCGCCGGCACAGCTCGGGGCGCGGTGCCCGGTACCCGGTGCCCCCGGTGCCCAGTGCCGGTGCCGGTGCCCGGTGCGCCTCCCCGTGCGGCGGGCGGGGCGGCAGCAGCAGCAGGGAGCGCTCGGGCCGGAGCCACGGCCGGGGGGGGCGCTCCCCTCCCACCGCAGCGCCCCACCAATAGGCTCGGGTTTGGCTTTTTTTTTTTTTTCCCCTCTTTTTTTTTTTTTTTTTTTTTTTTTTTTTTTTCCTTATTTTTTTTTCGGTTCTTCCCTGCGCTCTGACACCCGCCCAAGGCCGGGGCCCGCCGGGGGCAGCTCCTCCACGGCAGCGTTACGGGTCCGTCCCCCCCCCGGGATGCTGCGGGGGCCGGGGGGCGCGGGGAGGCCGCGGTACCCCCGGGATGCGGCGGGGAGGGGGCGGGATGCGGCCCCCCAGGGGCCTGGGGCCACGCAGGGCCGGGGGCTCCCTGCCTGCTGCTCAGCACCCCGCGGGGCGGCAGCGGCCAGGGCAGGGTCCCCGGGGGGGTTTAGGAGCTCACAGCCGGGCCGGGAGGGGGGAAGAGCGACAGAAGTGGGATGTCAGGCACCAGCCCCTACCTGACTGCGCCCAGAGCCCCGGTCCCTGCAAGTGTCACCAGGCTGCTGCCACCGGGAGAGAGGAATTTCCCCCTGCAGTTTCAGAATGACTGCAAGTGAAACGAAGGCGTTGACCAGCAGCTCGTATCGCAATCTGAATCAGAATCTTTAAAATATTTTGTTTTGCAAAACGCAATATTTGGAGCGTTTTAAGTTTCCTTCCAAATAGGAAATTTGCTCAAGTGATACAGCACTATAAAATGGTCCATTTAAAAATAATAATTATTATTATTAATAATTTCCTTTTTTAAAAAAAAAAAAAAGTCCTTGGGCCTGCCCTAGCAGACACCCAAGCCCCCCTCCAGCCCTGGGGTTTGCCTGGACGCCGCTGCAGCCGCTGTGTGGGAGCATCGCCTCGCTCGCCTCGCCACCCCGCTTTGCTCCCTGGGCCTGGGGGTGCAGGCAGGTGCCCCAGCATCACCCCAAGCCCTGCAGGCTCCCGGCCCCACACGGCTGTGGGTGATGTGCTGGTAGCAGGCAGCTCGGGCCCCTCGTGACCCCAGCAGCCTTGGAGAGCACCCAAGCCTTATGGGCAGGTCGGCACAACCAGGGGTCTAAAGTTTAATGGGTTCCTAAGGGCACTTGGTGACGGTAGGGCAGGACAATGCCTGATTGTTCTCCCCACAAGACGGGGTCAGCGAAACTTCCTCCAGCCACTGCTGCAAGCACTCTGCTGGCTCGGGGCGTGCAGGAACACGCACTTGGACTGGGGCTGATCGGAGTTCGGGTCCACCGAGGTCTCTGGCCAGAGCCAGCTTCGCAAGCCCTTTGGATAAACTTTCCTTCCCAGCTCCACCCTAGCCCAGGGGATAGGCTTTCCCTCCCAAGCTCCCCAAATGACTCTGGCCTTCCTCCCACTCCGGAGACCTTGATCTTCCTCCCGGCCGCAGCAGCTCCTTTGCAGCTGGATGCGGCTCCTTCCACGTTGCTCCCCACTGGCGGGGCTCTGGCTGCCCGCTGCTCCCCCGGCTGCAGCCCCATGTCTGCTACCACCATGCTGGGAGCATTTACCTGCCCTCGGGCCTCCCTGCACTTGTTTTGCCAGTGTTTTCCTCTCTGCCAGACAGTGTGAGCAAGCTGAAATGCTCATGTGGGGGACTGTGGGGGCTCGGAGGAGGTGGTCAGCTCCATGCACAGCACCTGCTCCTCCCAGGCAGGGCAGTCGGAGCTTGCAGCATTTCTTCTTTGTATTTGGCGTCTTCAGTTTGGCTTCGACAGCAATGAGCAGCTCAATGTGTCATGGTGGTGAGGAGTCAGGGCTAAGTGACAGGGTCTATGATGACATTAACCATGGCAGCTTCATTTCAGTCTGCTTTCTTTCAGTGTGCTTCTGATGGCGCGCTGATAGAGCAGACCGAAATCAGACCCTCCTAAACATTCGTTTTCTCTTCTGACGCCAAGCCAGAAAATAAATAAATAAATAGAAAAACAGAGCTTCGCAGTTAAAGGCCCTTTTCTTTCCTTTGTAACAAAGATGGGCATTTTCTGCCTAGAAGAGCTGTGACCCAGAGAGCGTGGCTGCCCTGGAGCCGTGCGATGGCAGGCCGAGGCAGGAGCAGTGCCCACACCTTGGCTGCAGGGGCAGACGCTGCCCGGGGCTGGCCGTGGCTCGGGGCAGGCCCCAAGGTGTGTGACCGCCAGCCCTGCCCCGGTCCTCAGCTCCCGCTGCTCCCTGCAGCCCAGCAGGTGCCTGCAGGTGCTCGGCATGCCTGCATTTTCCACTCTGCGCTCGCAGGGACTGTGTGTACCCGTCGCAGGGAAAATTCCCGGGGTCATTTCGGAAGCGCCACTCCCAGGTTCCTGCAGCAGTCAATCTTCTTCCAGCTCCGTGCAGTTTTCAGCAGCTCCTAGGGGCTGGATGAGGCCCTTAATTAGCGCAGGAACCCAACCAAACCGCAAATGGCCCCGTCCGTTTCGCAGCATGCCCATATTCGCATGAGCAACAGTACGTGGGAGGAGGCATGAAAAAGGATTTTTAAGAGACTTTGCAATCCTGAACCACAAGCGCACACATTTCAACAGGAAATAAGCCTCGCTTTAGGGTACTAATTAAAGAAAGTTGTAACTTTTCAATGAGGAGGCAATCACCAATTTTCACTTTAATGGTGCAATAATTGCTAGCTGGAGGTTGAGTCGGTTCCCATCTCGTGCTGGCTGCGCATCCCAGGCTCGCCCCTGGAGGAGGCTCTGGCTTTGCAGGGCTGTGTCCTCCTCCTCGTGGTCCCTGTGACCACCCCGTGCACCAAACGCTCAGGCTGGGCAGAGGCAGCTGATCCTGGGCACGAGCGCTGCTGCTGCAGCAGGGTGAGCAGATGGAAATTAACACAGGGGGATGTAGCCTTTTTACAGAAACTGCTGTCAGCTTTTGGCTTCTCCCTGGCAGGAAATAAATGAGATGACCAGAGGAGGCTGCTGCCCCAAGCCTGGTGCGGTGTCAGGGTGCAGTGCACGCGGCCGTGCTGCCCTGGCCCCCCAAATCCCTGCAGCTCTGGGGTAATTCCCATCAGAGCGGGGTGCCGGAGCCCCGCAGTGGTTAAACACTTGCCTGGTAACTGCACAGAGACCTCTGGAAGTGCGGCTGGGGCTGCCTTGGTCTGGCCTCACCCGCTGCGAGAGCAGCACCTTCCTCTCCAGAGCCTCCAGGGCGCCAGCCGCAGCAATGCCAAGTATGCTTGCCTGTTGTGTTACCCCCCCTTTAATCATCCTTAATTTCGTAACCCCCAAAATCACAGGAGCTGGGATGAGATGAATGCATTCCTCTCTGAATTAGGGCTCAGAAATAAGAGGTTGCAAGGAATGGTGAAGAAAGGTGGTCATTAACCACAGGTCAGCCCAAAATATGGTCGTTAACCACAGGTCAACCCAAAATATGGTCATTAACCACAGGTCAAGCCAAAGCCAGCAGCAGCCCCAGTAAGATCTCAGCAGGCAGAGCCCGGCCAGCCCCAGCAGCACCAAGCCCAAGCAGGCAGCCCCAGACTGAGCTGGGGGCTCGCCCACGAGAGAGGGGCGCAGCTGCCGCAGCACGTAGCCTGAGCAGAGGCAGGGGAACCCCTCCTAGGTGCCACGAGCAGGATGCCAGTGGAAAGCTTTGGGACAGCCTGTGCACCCGGGGAAGGGCAGCGCTGGCCCCGTGTCACACAGCCCCCCGGTGACACGGCCGGCTGGGCACGGCGCGCGGCGCTGCGTGACACAGCACGCAGTGATTCACGGCCGGGGCGTTTTTAGAAATCTTACATTCATTTTGTGCAACTGCATGTAAACGATTATCGTTCAGGCTGGCGGCCTGGCCGGGTTTGCTTTTTAAACGGCTCACAATAGAAATCCCTTTGCAGAAGAATTTGTTGAAAACCAGTTCAGCGAGAGAGAGAGGAGCTGTTGCTTTGTCATGCTCTCTCAGCCCCAGCGTGTTGTGTGGCCCGAATAGATGCAATAATCCTCCCTTCCTCTCTCCATTTGTTAAACAAGATGCCTGACTCAGTAATTCTCAGTCATAGCACTTACTATTTTTTGCCTTGCATCCAGCCCCAGATTATTTTATTTGAATGCTGCTGTCGCAGACAGGTGCAGACGCTGCAGCCTCCCGGAGCAGAGCAGCCCTGCCCGGGATCTGCAGCTGGCACGGCTCTGTCTGCCACCAGCCCCTCTTTACCTTCTGAAATTTCATGTGCAAACGGTGGAACAAAATAACTCCATTTTCCTGGCTGCTCAATGTGGCAGGCGATGACCAGCACAAGCCCTCAGAGCACCACGGTTTCTATCTATGATTTCCTTAGAAGAATAGCTAATACACAGCCACTGCTAAACATTACTCTTCTAAGCCCAGCACCGCATCTTCACACACCTTTGTACCACAGCTTCAAGCCTGCGGCCCCGCCAACCCCCCCCCCCCCCCTTGGCTCTGCGCCTGCACCTCAGGGCGACGTCCCGGCCCCGTCTGTCCCCAGGCTCCTGGCGCGGGGCTGCTTGCTCTGAGCCATCCTCCCAGAGCCCCGCTGCTTGCCCACAGCGGTCTAGACACACGGCCGTGGATGACTCACGGCCTTCTTGGGCTCAGAACGTTTGTCCCCGCTCCCGGCTCTTAATTTAGATCCGTGCTCTAAGAGGAGAAATCTGGGCGTCAGCCCTGACCTTGGGGCTTTTCTTCCCACGCCTCTGGCGTTAGCAAACCGCTGGTCCCACCTTGGGCCAAGCCCTCACCCTTGCAGGGACCTTCCTTCTGCCAAAATTTCTATTATTTCCATGCCAGGTGTGCAGGCGCCCTCGCAGGCTCGGCTCCCCGCAGCATCCCCAGCCCACGGGGCTCGGGCAGCTCGCCCAGCCCGCGAGCCAACCCTCCAGGCACGGCCACCGCGGTTTGCTCCGGGTGGCCCCGATGTCCCTGAGCCCTCCTGGGCAGTGTTTGGGGCACAGAGCAGCAGGGCAGGCACCCCAAGCCCGTTGTTTCCCTCTGCTCATCCCGGTGCTGCCGGGGCGGACAGGAGGGGGAGATCTTTACCGTAACAAATCCCAGCCTCTGCTCCGGACGGGAGCTCCACACTCACGCTGTTTGCTTGTACCAGGGGCACTCTGTGAGCCAGAAACCGCCTTGAAAATGCTGCCACTGTTGGTGCTCAGTGCCAGGGCTGCTTTTCTGCCCATCTCCCCACTCTGCTCTGCCAGGGGCAGTCGCACACAAGCAACCATCTGCTCCAGGGGCTTTCTGCAGCCCCTGTGCCATCCAAGCAGGAAAGAGACCTCCCGGTCCCCTCCACACGTCTCCACAGCTCCACGAGCTCCCTGTACAAAGCTTTTTCACCTGCCTGTGGCCCAGCAGCTCCCCAGAGCTGCCCTGCCTTTCACAGACTTTTTTTCCCCCAGAGAAGTCATTAGCGAATTTTCTAACAGCTGCACATCCTTACAGCGCACGTTCACGCTGTACCTAAGGCTCCTCAAGTGGGTACACTTTTGGTTTAGTTTGCTAAATGGTGAGATCCTGGGAGGACCGGGGTTAGGGCTGTCTCCTACCTCAGGCTGGCACCTGCAGCATGCAGGTCGTGCTCCTCTCCGAGGGGCAGCGGGGCACCCACAGGCAGCTCGGGGTCCCTGGGGCTGAGCTGAGAAACCCCAGATTTGGCCTCAGACCATGTGCCACAGGAGCGACCTCTACCTTGCTCTCCTGGCAGCAGGAGGGGAGCACACAGCGGGCTCACTAGCTGAATACGGAGGCGTTATCCCCCCCGTTAACTATCCTGTGGGGCTTCTTTGTTTTGTGGCTGAGCCTCTCATCCGAATTAACAAAGATTCAGCTTTGAGCTTGCCTGCATGTTCTTGTGCACCATGGCTTCACACTGCAAGGCATTTTCTCCAGCCCTCAAGGCACGCAGATAAGAAAATTATTATTTATCAGAGGATTTTCCCTGTAATTATTATCTCAAGCTTTTGTTGTGCTGTTAAGTTATTGAGCAACAGTGTGCAGGGCAAAACACAGCCCAGGCTGTTTACTCAGGCACCCGCAGCTACTAGACACGGCATTTAAAGGACAACACTAAGCAGCAGAATCAAGAACAGAGTTCTCCTAGGCAGCTTTTCTCAGAACGTAACACGACAAGCCCTATAGCCCTTTTACAAATATTTTAGAATGAACATAATTAACTCCCCGTGCATTTTCAGGGCAGTAAATCACTGCTAAGCTTATAGAGAACCCAGAAACCAAGTGATTTTCCTTGGAACAACAGAGACTGAGACTCTGCTGGAGGAAGCCTGATTTCTGAGTGATGATATGTCTACTGATGGTTAACCACGAGTATGGCTGTGAGGTTTCACTTGGCCTGGAGATGAAACCCTCACTTCCAGCATTCTCCTCTTCTAGGGGGAAGGACATGGTAAAAAGTCTGAACCCAAACTCCAGTCCCGGTTTTGAAGCCTGAGCCAACCCTTGATTAAGTCTGGCCATTCTTCAGAGGGCCAGCTGAAGGAAGTGTTACATCTGACAACACATGCAAATCGCTGCTTTTCGCTCCTAATTCAAGCCTCATGCCTTATTGGCAACAGCATGATGACATTTTGGACCCGTCTGAGTGATGAGAGCTTGGCACGGGCCCGCAGCTGGTAGCAGGGCAAAGGAGAGGGGCACCGACAAGGCACCGGCCAGGACCGGGGCCATCGGCAGGGAGCTTTGCTTGGGCTGGGAGCACAGGGTCAGCGGGGACCTAGCCCAGCAGGAGAACCATGTCAGCCCCTTGGCGTAAGAGCACAGCACAGAGTAAAATTTGGGGGCTAGAATCTGTCATTTGGGGTCGGCTGATGGTTTTTCTGGGCAGAGCTGCTCTGCAAGCAGCCACACTTTTCATCTCCGCATCTACTTGCTCCCAGAGGGAGACAGGGAAAAGCTGGGTAAAAGTGCCATAACCAGAGCACAACCAGATGCCGTGAGAAGCCTGCCCGGGGCCAGGTGCGGCGGTGGCTGGCTGCTGGCCGTCTGTCCGGCCGTCTGTCTGGCCAGCCGGACCTCTGTGGGCGCCTGGGGCCGGAGCCAGCGGCCGCGGGGCAGCCACACCTGAGCCCAGACAGCTCCCGGCTTTGTGGTCTGACATTTTGCCCAGCGTCCTGCCTGGACACTGGGGGCGGGTGGCAAGGGGGGGGCGGTGACATTTATGAGCTGGGCAAGCATCACCCAGCTTAACCTCCCTGCCCGCCGGGGGAGCGGGTCCCCAGCAGGGTCCCCACCGCCATCCCCAGGGCTTCAGCAGCCCCAGCAGCCTGGAGCCTTCGTCCTTGGGCACGCAAGTCAAGGCCACGAGGGCCGGGTGACTCATGGCGTGGTTTAGCAGTCGGTCCCACCTGCGTCTCGGTCGGTGTGAGCGAGGGGCTGGGGGCAGCGCTGCGGGAAAGCGAAGGAGCAGGAGGGTGGGTGGGTGCCAGTGCCAGCCTGCAGGGGGACTTGGAAAAGGCAGCATGTGCCCTCTGCTAGAGGGAAGGGGAAAGCTTCCGTATCTGCACAACACTAATTACCTTGGGTAATTTCTAACAAATGCTGTAAACAGCACCTTAAAGCACGGATAGGAGCAGATCCCCTGCTGGGGAGGGAGCACGCCGCGGGAGCAGGAAGGAGCAGCAGCCACCCCCAGCCCCCCGGCAGCTGCATCGCCTCCGGCTGCAAAGCCCAGAGGTGAAAGGTGCCCCCTTGCAACACATCTCCCACCCCCTCCTTCGCTGGAGAAACTGAGCTCTTGCGCTTCTCTGTCCAGGGTGTTCTTTCCATGAGACAGGTCCCACACATCTGGCGAGCACCGAGATTAACGATTAAATCCCGCACACGAGGCCGTGGGATTTGCATCTGCAGCCAGCGCTGCTCATGGACGCGTCCACGTGCTTGGTCTGAGCCCAGCCAGGCCATGGGGAACGAGACCCTCCTGGCAGAGCTCCTGCTCCCCGGCTGGACCGACTTCAGGAGCTGGGGCTGTAATTAAGTTAATCACCAGATTGCAGAAGGGTGTGGGTGGGGAGGTAGGAGAGGCTGGAAGGTAATTAGAAAGCAGATTGTCGCTCTGTTTTCCTGTCTCCCCACCGATGCCACCGCTCTGCTGAGACTTTGTGCTGGGCATCCCGGTCCAGAGACGCGCAGCAATCACACAGGACCCTGAAGGGAAATGCCAGCACGTCCCAGGGGGCTGCACAGAGCTCTGTCCCTGGGACGTGCACACTTCTCCAAGGGCTTCCCCATGGGGCACAAAGAGGGGCCGGGAGCTGAGACAGCGTTGGGAGGGTTTGGCATGGCCACGGTGATGCCGACCTTACGGCGTCCCAGCGCCGGGCTGAGGGTGGAGAGCAGGAGACTGTGGGCAGAAGTGAAATTAATTCCTACAGCTTTGGTCACACTTTAGAGCACAAATTCCACTAACAAAGGGTAAAACCTGACTGATAAACACGTCATTAAGCAGCTAATTCTATTGCTAGAAATAAGCTCTTCTTACCATAAACACTGACTAGAAGCAAACCAATGCTTTCTGCCGATATGCACAAAACAATCTGTTACATATTTATCGTAGGCTTTGCCTGCTTGTTGATTAAGTCCTCCTGTGAGGATCCGAGGAATCACGGCAGTGCCTGGCTCCTCCGGCCGTGCTCCCAGGCCGCCCCAGCCCGCTGGCTGTGCCCATCACGGCCCCAGCCCCAGCACGCTGCGGGTCCTGGAGCCACCCGCACACGAGGAAGGCTCTTGCTGAGCTCTGACCCTGCATCCAGCATGGCCTGCTGTTCCCGGGTGAGGAAATCTGTCCCACACAGCGGATCTCTCTGACTTGCAATGAATAAAATCCCTGTTTATCCAAGCAATTTTTCCTCGGCAGGCTCGGGCAGCTCTTGGATCACCCCAGCCAGCTCCCTGAAGCCATATCTGTCAGCTCCCGTGCTTCAGGAATCCACCAGGGCAGACAATGCATGGAGGAAAGCCAGAGCTTAAATTCCTTTAAAGTATTTTACCTGTTGTAACCATTCTTGTACACCCTATCTACATTTCCTGGGAAGAGAGCTGCCTGAAGCCAAAAGCTGGGCTGGGAAATGAGCCCATCAGGAGGCAGCACAGTCTGGTGGCACCCTGGGATAAATATGATTTCTGTTTTAAAGGAGAAAATAACACGTTCCAGAGTGAAACCAATTGCAGTGTTCCCACTGAACTCTCCAGGGCCTAATTCTGAGGACACCGATCTGATTACGAGGAGTCTGAGGAAACCCTAACAGATCCTGGGTTTGGCTGTCTTTTGTTTGCAGCTTTCTCTACGGTCATTATCCGATCATCTCAGTGACAATTGGTATTAACTGCACTGGTCACCAACGCCTCCAACCTCGTTCTGCAGGGATGCTCAGCAGAGCCCATCCAGAACGTTTCTTCCCGGTCCTATAAAAAGATTGCATCCAAAGCCAACAACAGCCTCAATGAATTTGAGTTGTTCTAAGCCACAGTCAGTGTGACATTTCTGGGTTCCTGTGGGCAGCAGCTTTACAATGAAGACAGAACAGGCTCACCTTACCTGGCGGCCCCGTGAATCCAAGGGTCACCAGCAGTCCTGCAGGCTGCCAGCCTCTCACCAGCACCATCTTTGTAAAGGGAGCGAGGGGGAAAACTGTGCCTTTTGGCCAGGGAAGCCTGCCCTGATTTTAAAACGGGAAGGGACGAGGAGCCCCCTGCTCGCTGCCCCAGCGCACCCGCTGGCTTCTGAGCTCACGCAGAGCTCACCTGGCACTGGCAGCGTGGCTCAGCATTCGCTCGGATGCTGTCAGAGTTTGGGATTTCACATCAGAGCCTCTGGTTTGGCAGCTGCAGCAGCCGGTGATAAAGCCTGGATCCAGCCCCGAACTTCTCAGAATCTCTCGGCTCCTGGGGCCTCGCGCCCGGCTCCTCTCCCCACTGCCGCAGCCGGTGGCTGCAGGTCAGTGGGACGTGGTCAGAATTCACCTTTGGAAGCTCTCTTCTTAACTCCTTTGTTATCTCTAGAAAGCTGATTTCTGACCTGGGAGGTTTTGACATCTGCCACTATTAGATGGGGAAATCCAGATGCCAGATTACACGAAATTCCCATTAAAAAATAACATTTTCTTGCCAGAAGTATAATAGTAGGGCCAGGAGTGGTACTGTGCGTAGAGTACCAACTACACGGCCATAAAAGTATGAGAACAGCAACAGTATTTAGCAAGGAGAGACAATGGGAGTGGAAAATCGTGTTCATTCAGCTTCTCTTGTGGAGTCAAAGGCAGCTGGCGAGCACTGAAGGTGCTCTAAAAATAGCAAAAAACCTTAAAGGAAATACACGAAAATGAAGAAACAATTTCCAGCAGAGCTGCTCTGTTAAAGCTATCCATAGAGGCACTCAGCCGTGCAGACACGCCAGTAAACAAGGGGAGCACCGGTCTGCACCTCACCCACGTTGGCTGCGGCGCAGCGCTGCTGAGCTCCTGCCCTGAGCCCTGGGAGGTTTGCTTCTCACTTCTCTCCACCACCAGCCCGGGAGATTTCTGAGAGCCTTTTGCCCTCAGAGGAAGGTTTAAGAAAAGCTTTGTTTCCAGTAAATTACACAGTGCCACTGATCTTGATTAATGCTTGGTAAAGCACTGAGGTCTTATCTACCACGTTGAGTGACTTGAAGGCTTTCGTTCAGACAGAGCACGGTAGGCTATCGGTATTAAATCTGAACTGCTACAAGAAAATTACGATTTCTCAATAGAAAAAAAAAAAAAGTTTTGGGAGCGGAAACTCTAAGAAATACCTAATTTCAGCTGCCTGACAACCGTGTTGAAAAAGGATTTCAAAGCCATACATCAGGAGCCCACCAGCTGCCCTGGAAGGCCACCAGGATGCATAAAGCTCCACCTGAGCAGCCCTGGGCCTCTTCACCGAGCTCACTGCAGGGCATCAGGACTAGCACCTTCAGCTTGCCACCATCAGTGAGCATTTCCAAAAATACCGGGCTGTGTCAGACGGGACAGCAAGGGGCTTTTGCTTCCAAACACGCCAAGTCTGAAGGTCCCCGCTCTGAGCCTGACACTGCTTTTGTTCATTTAAGCAGCAAGGAAACCAGAGATGGTTATAAAACTTGCCCTGACTTCTGCAGAGGAAGGTTAATGCTTTTGGCTTTGCAAATAGGTGCAGAGCGAGACCGAGCCTCGGGGAGATGCGCGATACGGGGTGGAGCTGGCCCACAGCCGGTTTTGTGATGCCGATAAGCACCAAAACAGCTCCCTGGGCACATCGGCAAAGAGCCGGGGAAACTCTTGTCTGATAAAGCGCGGCTCGCTAGGCATTGTTCCAGAAAACGTGACTCGTGAAACAAGATCAGAGCGGTCCTGCAGAAAGGGCAGTGGGGAAAAGTTTATAATAATACATGGCTGGGCCCCTGCGCCTTGACCCCGCACTCAGCTGCCTGCCCCGTGACTTCAGCCCTCCAGCTGCGGCACGGCACGGGCCACGGGTCGGCAGGAGAGGGGCCCGTCGGGAACTGCTCGCTGCCAGAAGGAATTTAGGCCTCGGCTGACACAGAACGCTTCTTCCCTCACGGCTGTTCTCCCCTAGGAAATCTCGCTGTTCTAATAGCGACCCCAAAGGGACGCATCTGAAAGAAAGGGATGAAGCCTGTGAGCTAGCCAAAGTCGGTCGAAATGGCTGGGCACGTTTTCAACAACAGCAGCAAAGTCTTCATTTCCAAGGTTTTAGTTTTTAGTGATCAAAACCTTTTTTAAAAAATTGGCAGTTTCACATATTTTTTTATCTCCTGCAGACTTTGGGGATCCACTTGGAGGCATAGTTTCCCCTCCTTGCAGCTGCATTTGCAAAGTTAAATAGGAGCTTACAGCCAGACGTTTAGAGATTGCACACACACACACTGGATAGCTGTGTGCGTGTACTGCCATGAGCTGCACTCCCAGTTACTCCCAGGTCACTGGGAAACACACCCACCATGATACCAGTTCAATCCTAATTCAACAGCAACACAACTCAGTGCTAAATAGATGTTTTCACAGTCTGTAAATAACATAAGTATAAATTGGGAGCATGTAACAATTCCCATGTATAGCTCGGGGAATAAATGGCATTTAAAGTCATTTCCTCCATCTACGTTTATCCTGTGCCCTGTCTCTTTCTGTTCATAAATGCACTTCTCTACAAGCACTGAGGAACGTTGCACATGAGGGTCAGTGTATTCAAGGCAGATCTTAAACGCAGTTTCTAGGCCAGGCACCTGGCTTTCTGTGTCAGCTGGGATACAAGGCTGCACAGCACGACGTAAGCTATCCTCAAAGTTCCTTTTTTTCGCATGCGTTGGATCACCCACATTTGTGTGGGTAAATCTCCTGCTCACTGCCCAGGCAACGAAAGCCTCCTGTGCCCTCGTTTATTGCCCAGAATATCTATGTTTTGTCCTGACCCTGAGCACGTCTGTGCCTCAGCCAGGTGAGGTGCAGAATGCCACGATAGGAAGAAATGTTTGCTTATCTAGCAGCGTGCGTGCAGTCCTAGTCATTATCATGACTGAGAGGTATAATAGTGGAGAGAGTTATTAGCCTGGGCTTCCTGCCTCCTGTGGGCTCCCATCAGACGCCGGCTGTTTTCAGACTTTTTCTCCAGCGTATAATTTTAGTGCGCACGTCAATAGAAAGCAGAAAGAAAACAGCGTTCGCTACGACACAATTAAAAGGCCCCTGTCCCTGCCGCCGGTGAGCAGACGACCACCAGCCCTCCCACTCCCGGGAGCATCACCGTGCGGGGCTGTGTCACCGCCACGTGAACCGCCTGCCCCGGCCCCCTCCCTGCCTGCCCCTTTATAAGCGTGGCACCGTGCGAGGAAGCTCGCCGCGCCCGCTCTCACCTCCCCGTCTCTTGCAGCCTGGGCACCAGCCGCCGGCAGAGGCTGAGGCATGGCCGAGGGGGAGATAACCACGTTCACCGCCCTGACCGAGAAGTTCAACCTGCCCCTGGGGAACTACAAGAAGCCCAAGCTCCTGTACTGCAGCAACGGGGGGCACTTCCTACGGATCCTTCCCGACGGCAAGGTGGACGGGACGCGGGACCGAAGCGACCAGCACAGTAAGCACGCGCGGCGTGGCTGCTCGGCTCTCCTGCTTGCTCCTGTGCCTGGCACTGTCTTGGCTATCTTTTTCCCTGGGAAGCATCCCAGCACACAGCTGGCAAGGCTGACTGGTCCTTACTGGGATCACGGGTGGGCAGAGCGCCCGGGGCACAACTGGGGTGGTAATTGGAGCTCGGCTGCTTATGAGCAAGCTGGTAGCTGGAAAAAGAGGCTGAGGAGGGGCTGCACATGCTGCGTATGGCCACAGCCATCACACCTGGTTGGATGTCCCCTGGTGCTGCCCCTCGTCCTGAAGGCTTGGCAGGGATGCGGTGTCTGTTGGCAGTGCCCCCGTCCTGCTCCCTGCGCACAGGGCCCCGACCCCTCTGCATGCAGCGCGCATTTTATCTGTGCTGTGCACATGGTGCCTTGCCTTTGGTACCTTCCCTTTCCCCTAATGTAGGGAAATAAATTCCTGTGGGATACAGAAGCCCAACAGAGGCAAGAATCAGCCAGAAGGGTTTTGTGACTCGCAGCTTTAAAAATGCAGGGACAGCAAGGAAAGGTGCTGTCTGCCCTTTCCAGAAGTTCCCCATGCCACCAACGGCACTGACAGCTCCTTCCCGCTCCCTGCCAACAGCTCACACCACCAAAGCCGAGCCCGTGGCCGAGGTGCTGAGCTCTCTGGCTTTGACCGAGCTGTGCCCAGCCGCCAGAAGGGAGCTGCACGCAGAGCCCCCTGCCCACATTGTGCTTTCAAAGTGCTTGAGAGCATTTGGGAAATTGTGCCCAAGGGAGTGGGGCAGGCAGAGCGGCTCCTGGGGTGCAGGGGGTAGGGCAGGGGCCGGATCCTGCCCCTCTCTGCTCACCGTGCTCGGCTGCAACCTTTCTGCAGCCTGTGTACACCGTGCCCCGGGTGCTTACTGGAATATAGCTGGGATCTGCCAGGCTCCTGTTTGGTTAGAAAGAAGCGCTGGGAGGAGCCCGATTAGCCCTACAAATTCTAAGAAAAGCATTTATTTTTTTCTTTAAACCACAAGCGGCCACGTGGCTTTCTCCCCCAAAGTCAACCTTTTCCTCATGTTACTGCTGTTTCAAGAAGAGTCAGTTTGTGCAGAATTTCATGCAGAAATGTCATTCCCCTGCCCTTCGCAGCACCCTTGGCAGTGTCAGGGAGAGCCCAGCACCCGACCCCAAGCCCAGCACCCGACCCCAAGCCCAGCACCCGACCCCAAGCCCAGCACCCGACCCCTGGGGCTGCCCCCACAGCGAGCATCCCACCTCCGGCCACCGGTGCCAGCCCGGCATGCTCGCACCTCGCCGGCTGCCGTCCTGGCCATGTGTTTGGGAACCTGTGCCAGCAGGGAACCTCCTGCAAACGATCCCAACAACGTGGATATCCGACCGTGCAAATATTTACAGAGGAAACTCCGCGCAGGGCGGCGTGCCAGCGGGAGGTACGCCTCTGGGCACCGAGCGCCGCGCGCTCCGGGGTCCCTGCCTGCAACGCCAGGCACCAACGCTGCCCCTTGGCCAAAGTTCCCTGGGGTGTAACGGGAGCAGAGCAGGGTGCTGGGCGCTGCTTGCACAGCTGCTGCAAGCACCAGGCGGCACGCAGAAAGCCAGGTCCCTGCGGGAAATGTGTCCTCTGAGCCGGGCAGGGCCAGCAAGGGACCAGCTGCAGCCGAGCAGTGCCTGGAGGGGGCACCGGGAAGGGGGAGATGCTCCGGGAGGGACCAGGCTCAGGAACAGCCACCTTCCAGCAAGGGGCTGGTGTGTGCGGCTGCATCACAGCTGGTATGGCTGTTCTGCAAGCTGCTGCCCACACCCACACGCATGGTGCTCCAGATAAATGCTTAGTTGTATCTGACATTGTCTCACCAAGTGCTGGGCACAAAATCAAGGAGGATATCTAATGGGAAAATAAAGTCACTCGTCCTGGGCCCTGAGCACCCAGCCCTACATACTGATTCCTTCCCTGGTCCTTTGCTGCAGCACTTGGGCATCCCAAGCCTCCACCATGAAATGAAAAGGAACCGTACCAGAACATTTTTGGCTCTTGAGGATGAAGCCCAACTCTTTTCCAAAACCAGCCTCAGCTTCTCTGCTTCGTGCAGTTACTTCATGGAGCGAAATCTCTGTACAGAGCTAGGAGAAGACTTGCAAGAACTGATGCACCCTCCCCTGGACAGTTTTGGGGACAGCCCCATGGCTCTGGTCCCACTGCCCCTTCCCTGGCCCCTCCTTGGCCGGGGGGTGGGAGGCAGCACCGTGGGAGCAACAGGCAGGCTGGGGGCTGCAGCCCCGCCGTGCCACCGCCAAACCCCTCCGGCTGAGCAGGGAGCACCAGAAGCGAGGGACAGACCCATCACAGCAAAGATTTGGGACCTGGCTTCTGCCACACCAAGAGGTCACACTGCACACTGTTCCAGGAAGGATTAAAGAAAGTAAATTTAAAAAAAAAAAAAAAAAAAAAAAAAAGGAAGGAGCTGGAGCTAAGGCGTCTGCTCACACCTCACTCAAACCAACCCCAACATTTCTGCTACAAATCTCTACAGGAAAAGATCAGGAGAAAGAGCTGACTTGGAGATGGGAGCGACTGGAAGAGCTGGGGTTTTGCACATCACCCCACGTACACCCGCAGCCCCTGCACGTGCCGACGCAGCTGCTCAGTGCGTGCCCACGGCGGCGAGGTGAAGCTGCTGGAACCGCGCGCAGGAGAACCACCCCCGGGCTGCACCCACACCACCTCTGCCCTTGCCTCCTCCTGACAAATTCATTGACCAAGAGCTAGAGCCAAGCTGTAATCACTGTAATTAGCTAAGGAAGGAAGAAAGGAACCCATGAGGGTAAAATAAGAAACGGCACAAAGGGGAAGGCTAAACGGGCTGGGGAGGGAGGTGGCGCAGACGCTCAGCCTGCCGCTGACCCAGCTCACCTCCCACAGCAGGAGGCCAACAAGGAGATTTTTTTTGCCTTGGCATTGGGAGCCCGAGCCCAGGGCTGCTCAGGGAGCCCAACACTGCGGGCTGTGCTGCAAGCCATCGCTCTGCACCGGCAGGCCCAGATCCCAGTCGCTATCGAGTGCGTGCCACCTGCTTATGGCAGCTGCAACAATACTGAGCAAGGCTCATGGACAGCTGCAGGATGCCCGTGTTGTTCTCCAGGATGATGGGCAGCGCTTGCTGCCCCTCTGCAGCTCTCTGGAGCTCCCCAGCTCCCCGACTGCGCCCGGCAGCCCCGGCGAGGCATCCTCCGACGGGATGCTTTGGGGCACGGTTTCGAAACGCCGGCATCTGAAGTCTGTCTGTCCCCGGTTTAGCTCTCAAAATACTGTTTCATGTGTCACTCCTCAAGTGTCTTGTCAAAACCACATGAGAAATTTGTAAATTAGAGCCAGAATTAAAACCCCAATCTCCTGTGTCCCATTCCAGCGTCTTAACCAAAAGGCTGCCCTTCCTTTGATGTAAAATAAGGAAAAAATTGGTCTTTGGTTCCTGAAACATGGCTATGGGGTTTCTTTGAAGGGGAGGGCACAGGGAGATGTTTTCATTACGCTCTGTACTGTTTCTCATAAGCTCTTTATAACCCAAGCTTCGGCACCAAAATACCCTGCTAACTTTCCTAGCAGCTTAGACATTATCTTTCACTTTTTTTTCCCTTTTCCTATTTTCCTCTTATTTTTGTTGCTGTTGTCATTTTATTTTTACTTTCAGTTCAGCTCCAGCTAAGCGCGGAAAGTGTGGGTGAGGTTTATATAAAGAGCACCAAGTCTGGGCAGTACCTGGCAATGGACACCAACGGGCTCCTGTACGGCTCGGTAAGCGCGAGGCTCCTGCGGGAGCGGGCACCGAGAGGTTCTGAGGTCTGCAGCAACCTCGTAGCTCTGAGTAATGCAAACCGCAAGCAACAATTCGCCTCTGTTTGTTATTTTGGCAGCTGGACGGCCACTCTTCGTCCAGCTTTATTTTGGGGGGGCGGGAGGAATAAACAAGTAACCCAATAGCACCATTTGCAGCCCTGCCTCGAGCACCTGACAAACACCACCGGTCGTGCTTGGAGCAGCTGCTCCCTACCAGCTCAGCAGCTGCTGGCTCCAGGATCGGGACCCCCGCAGACCCTGAGCTGTGCCAGCTCTGTGGCTCTGCAAGGGGGCCACAGGCTGCCAACAGGGCTGGGGGGAAGCAGAATCCTCCCTAGGTTTTCCCTCTGCACCCTCAGATGTCCAGCCCCGCACCAGAGGTGGTGACAGTGCCACAGTGAGCAGGAAGGTGAGGGGAAGGAGCTCCTGTGCCCAGGAGCCCTAGGATACAGTGTCACCAAAAAGAATCAGTGTCTTTGGGAGTAGTCCCATTTAGAGCAAAGCGTGCGTCATGTAATCCTGTCGGCAGGCTTCTTAGCCTTGCCAGAGAGCTGCTTTGTTCCCCGTGCTCGGCCCCTACACCCACAGCCAGCACCGACCACTGCCAGAGCAGGAGCGTGCGCCAGCAGCAGCTTACGGAGAGCGGCGCTGGGCTCAGACGTTGCCAAATGAAATGGTCAGGGACAGGGCCCCGTCGGGTGAGCCAGGAGCAGGCCAGGGAGATAAATCAAGGCCACACACCTGCATGCCCCGTGTCACCTTGGCAGGGCACAGACACGGGGCAGGGGCTCACTGCCGCCACCCGCGGCTCTCTTCCAGCAGCTACCGGGCGAAGAGTGCCTGTTCCTCGAGCGGATCGAGGAGAACCATTACAACACGTACGTCTCCAAGAAGCACGCCGATAAGAACTGGTTTGTCGGTCTGAAGAAGAACGGGAACAGCAAGCTGGGGCCACGGACTCACTACGGGCAGAAGGCGATCCTCTTCCTCCCGCTGCCCGTGTCGGCCGACTGAGCCCCCACCACGACCCCAAGCCGAGCCCCCCGTGCCGCCCTCCCTCTTGCTGTCCCTCTTTGGCTGGTCTGGCAGAGCCAACCAAGCGTTAGTGCTCCGAGCTTTAGGTAAAGGCTTTAACAAAACCAAACCAGAGCTGCCCAGCCCCGCACGACGCTTCGCAGAGGTGATGGAGAACCAGAGAACCCCCAGCACCTCAGCCTCACCCCGCTGCCTGGGGGTCACACTGCAGGGCTGAGGACACCCCGGGACGAGCACCTCCCCAACCCAGCTGCCGTCCCAGCCCAGCACCTCTCCAGATGCTCTGTGTTAATGTATTTATCCATCTCGGCACATCGCTGCTAGAACTCCCTCCGAGCCATTCCGAACCGCACCGTGATTCATGCCACCAAGTCAACGCCTGGTGAAACGCCTGCAGATAACCTCGTCGTGCTAAGCTAAACGAACAGCAGCCAAAAGCTCCGAGTCCTCAACATCTTAGCCTTCCTTCCAACATGAATACTATATTTCATGCTAATATCAACCATATGTTATTTGTATTTATTTATTAAGCAAATCTCTTACACGTCCTGTCCAGAAGCGGCACCAACACCCCGATGTTATCCTGGAGAGGACAGAGCAGAGTGGAAGCAACTGACGCCTGATTTCAGGGTTCTGAGGAAAAGGCACCAGGGCCCCTCGGTGAGTTTGGGGTTTGGCCATGGCATGATGCAGCCCACGTTCCCCAGCACACCACAGCTGAGGCCCCTACACAGATGTGGCTGGACACTGGACGGACTGAACTGAGTACGGATGAGGGCAGGGAGCTGCAGGGAGCCCCACGTGTGTCACAGCAAAGTGGCCGTGTCACAGCACTATGCCAGGGCAACACGTTGGGGCCCAAGTTCAGGCCAGTCCTCTCCATTGTAAATGGAAGTTTCAAGCTGTAAATAAAATGTGCTGGTACCAGAATAATAAAGTTTGATATGAAATACTGGAACAGGCTACGTATGGTCTTCAATTAAAAGAAGCTTGAGAAAAAGTGTCTAAACCTCTCCGGGAGTTGGAATGGAGTGCAGTGCCTTGTCACAGGGATGTTCTGTGATGAAATGACAAAAGGCAGTCACCCAGATGGCAGCAGCCAGGCAGGGACATGTGCATGGAGACCCATGCACTGGGATATGAGGGTGACACAGCCTTGTCCTGTGCTGCAGGCACTTCTGCTTCAGAGACCATGGGGTCCATCTGCGGCTGTTGAAATGCAGCCAATGCATGAGGTTCAAGGCTCTGTTTCAAGGAGCAGTGGGGAAAGGCTGGAAGAACTCCCCAGGCTGCACTGGGGACCATTACCCAGTCCCAGTACCACTGAGCAGCCAGCAGCTCCCTGCTGAGGGCCCACAGAGCGAGGCACCCAGCACGCTCCCGAGAGCGAGTGGATGCTCCCACTGCACGGAGGGTGGCAATGACCTTATGCTCTTCCTAGCTTCTACAGCAATAATCAGCATTTTGCTATTTCTAGCATATATGAAAATAATCGACTGTGCAATTCCTATGGGGGAGAATTATCCAGGAGCAGCAGGACTTGCTGCAGTTCAGGTGGCTGAGGGGCGAGGTGAGCTCCATCCTGGGCAGGAGCTGGGCTGGGGACGCACACAGAGCCATGGAGCCTCATGACTCCTAAATGCTTTTTCCAGTACTTCCTCTCCTGCAGTCAGGGCCTGACTTTCCTTAGTCAACAGCAAAAGGGGGAAAAAAAGAGGCATTTAGGTACCCAGTGTAACCAAGGTTGTTAAATATTACATTGTTGAATAATAATTACAGGCCAGTGGTGGAAAGCACTCCCATTCAGATGGGAAAAGATGGGTAATCACATTTATTTTACCTTTGTTTTTGTTTGATAAGCCCTTGGAAACAGTAGAAGTGTGTATTTGGCAGGAGCACTGCAGCAGCTCAGCTGCTCTCCCCAGCTCTTTGCAGGGGGAACACCACTAGGTGAGATCCCAGCACATTCCCAAAGCCAACAATGGATCTGATGTCTTCATATAAGCTTTCTGAAGAGCAAAACCAAACAGCCTTCCTGCCTGCACAGCCTGGGGCCAATCCCTGGCTCCGCAGGGCTGGTGCTGTCCTGCAGGCTGCCAGCCGGACCAACTGGGTGCTGCCCACAGGGGTGGATGCACAGGGAGCCCCCAAACCCAGCGAGGGGCGTGCAGCCACCCAGGGGTCCCCGCTCTGAAACCAGCGGGACATTTTCATCAATTACCGCATCCCGATTCAGAAGTAATAATGACAAACAAGCAGCGGGGTCTGAGGACCACAAAACCACCCCAAACAGCTGGGCAGCCGAGCTGGAGGGGCACGAGGAAGGACAAATGCCCGCAGGCAGGGCCCAGGGATGCGGGGAAGGCGCTGCCCGCTCCTGGCACGGCCGGGCAAGGCATCTCCATGTGGGAGGTGGAGACAACAGGCGCTACGGGTCGTGTATTTCTGCAGCAGTAATTAGCCACTAATTACTTCTCTCTAGCCTTGCTTTGCTAATTACCACACTCCTGAAGTTCTGCACTCGCTGGCTCCGAAGCCTTCCCGAGCGCTGATAGCATCGCCCCCACCCACTCTCCCAGCACACAGCCATGGGAAGGGGGAGCGTGGTGGTGCCAGCACCGTGGGGCCACACGGAGCAGGGTCAGCACCAGCACCCTCCGCACACATCCCCTCCATGTCCCTCCAGTACCACGGTCTGCTCTGGGGGACCACGGGGGCACCAGCTTACCGGGCAGCTCCTGCTCTTCCTGGTCACCCTCAGGTAGCGAAGCCTCCATTCACTGCCCACGGGGAGGGTCAGCTGCAGGGTCTCGTGATGCACACTTAAAGCTTGAAGGACTACAGATAGCACTTCACAGCTTTCACTTACACTCCCCAACAGCCAAAAAGGCACATTTCTACTCTGTATGCCAATTAAAACACTTAATTAAAAGGAAGAAGAAAATAACACTTGCAAAAATCTACTCAGCTTAAGCACCTTTCCTCCACCCCCAAAAAATTAAACATGACAGTGGCATATCTTGGGGTTTTACCAAGATCCTGGTGCCACAGGTAGGCAAGGTGGCCCTCCCTAAACTGGCAAATACCTGGGGCCATCTTGGCAGCACTCCCTTATTTTATACACCCCAGCACATGCACCCTAATTCATAGCAGGTGCACACACCCCCACTACAAAAGGCTAACAACTAACCATTTATCAGCTGTGCCACCACCACAAACCATGCACAGGTTCTTAATTACCTGGGCAGGGAGGTGAAACGCACCCTTCTGAATCACGGCAGCACCATGAGGCTGTGGCACCATGGGTGCTTTGGGGACGGTGCCACAGCTCCCCACCAGGCTGAGCCCTGCGGGTCTCTCCTCTCAGTGCTCCTACAAACTTCCTATCCCTTAATGTCAGGGGATAAGAGTCAGGAAGCCAGACGTTTAAACTAGGACTTAGCAGTAGCCAGCAATGACCCAATATCTGCCAAAATCCCGGCTTTGAGCTGCAGGAGGAGCAGGGACAGGAGAGGGGCCCGGCCGCCTGCCCTGCCCCAGGCACTGCTGCCACGGCACTGCCAGTGCCTGGGAGCTGCTGCAGACGATGTTTGCAATGGCAGACACAAAGACTCAAGCTGGAACAAGATGGAGCGATGTGGACAGCAAGCAACATCAACAGCTTGCTTAAATATTGTGATAATTTTCCCCGCGAAATGCTGAGCTGTCACTCAACCAAAGAAATGAGTGAGCGCATGAACAGGAGATCCGGGTTTCTAATTAAACTGGAAAGTTGGAAAGTGTAATACTGGATTTAGCTGTGCTGCCTTCCACCACCTCATTAACTGCAGGGCATTCCTCTCATTAGACTTCCACGCTCAGAAATTACCACCTCAGATACGCACTTGACGCCCAACTGGGGGAAAATGTCAACACTTTGTCTGAAAAATAATCCCTAAGGAAGCCACAGTAATTGCTTCAGACAGATGAACAAGCAAGGATGACGTTACCCAGAGAAACCACACTCGGCTTGGAGAGTTTTGTCCTTAGGGTGAGAGGTGAGGGGGAAAACAAAAAAGGCTTGTAAGGTGTCGTAGCGCAATTATGCTTGAAGCTCTTCCCCAGCACGCGCAGAGAGGGCAGGTGTGCTGCACGGGGCCGCCGCTGGTGCCACCCCTTGGCCACCACGGCAGCTGCTCACCAGCACGACGACCCAGCACAACGACGGTCCCACGTTGAGGCTTCTACCAGCGTCCTGCAGCGCGGGAGGAGGCGGCGCAGGGCAGGTGCTGTGCCGTGGGATCCCACAGCCCCCTCTGCCTGTTCTCCCTCTTGCTCCCGCTCACATCCACGCACGGCTCTGCTGTGCTGCGTGGTGCAGCAGGATGGCCCCGGCCAGATCTGCAAATCCACAGAAAGCTCGGCAGCCTGCGAGCTCGGCCAGCACGCCGTCAGCCACGCACAGCACCAGACCGCAGAGCTCTAAATCTTGGGCGTTCCCGGCTTTTGTTTGGCTCAGGAGTCCTCTGCCGAGATTTAAAACCCGGCTGCTTGTTCCTGCTAAATGTTTATCCTGCACCAGGAAGGGCATGAAAAGTCACACAAACTATTGCGCTAGAAGGGCTGAAGCTATTTTTTAAAAATATCACACTTTACATTAAATAAACAACCCTCTGACATGCTGCCATTTGTTAGGAAAGAATGTAAATCTGGGTCTAATGGCTCCCATATGTTCCCTGGGGATGACATGGAATTGCCCATGAAAGGTAAAACGCTGGGAAGGGCTGGGCAGCTCCGCGGGGCTTCGCTGCAAGGTACGCTAGAGGGTGGCAGCACCCTGGTGGACGGAGGGACTGCCCCGTCCTGTCCAACAGAGCTGCCTTTAAAAGCAAGGAGGTGGCTGCTCAGGCCAGCACGGCCCTTACCCTGTGCCCTTGGGGACGTTATTCCCTGCAGAAGGGACTTTTTTGACAGCTGAAGTGCTGCCTTCCTTGCGCTCGCTGGCAGTGCTGCAGCGTGGGACCCAGGGTTCAGGGCCCGGGGGGGCCAAAGGGCGGCTTGGCCCAAAAAACCCCCCCCCCCCCCCCGAACCCCTGAAAACAGTGGTCTGATGCCCTGGGGACCACCTGGGGGATGCAACCGGGGACAAAACCCCAAATCCTAGGGGCGAGGGCCGGGCACCTGCTGCCCCCCGGCCGCTCCCGGCAGGACCGGGGCCGGCTGGCTCCGAGCTGTCGGGCAGTGCTGTTCTGGGCCGGACAGACCCCAAAAAAACCCACAAGGTGCCAGGAGCCCCCCCCCAACCTCGCCCCCCGACGGACCCCCCCCGCCGTGCGCTCCCGGCCCGAGGCCGGCAGGGGGCGCTGCGGGGGCGCGGCTGCGGCGGGGGCACCGCGGGGGGGGCTCGGGGCGCACCGGGACCCCCGGCGCTGGGACCTGGGGGGGG
This sequence comes from Oxyura jamaicensis, assembly GCF_011077185.1. Lineage (NCBI taxonomy): Eukaryota > Metazoa > Chordata > Aves > Anseriformes > Anatidae > Oxyura > Oxyura jamaicensis. Next base: position 18,092,336 of record NC_048905.1, on the reverse strand, counting down.
GCTCGGGGCTCCCCCGGGACACGCGTCCCGCAGGGCCGCCTCTCCTCCCAGCTGCCCAGCGGGGTGCTTGGCCCAGGGGGCAGCCCCGGCCCGAAAAGGCAAAGCAAGCGGAGCGAGGAAGCCTGAAGTGATCTGTGATTAAGCTCTGGGAACTGCTGGGAATCCGAGCAAAAGGAAGGCTTTGGGTTTCCGCCGCTTTGCTGCGGTTGGCATTTTGGAGAGGCTGCCGGAGGACACACACACGTCTCGGCGGTGGGCGGCCGGGGCGAGGGCTGCGGCACCCACTGTGCCGCCAGCGTTGTCTCCGTGTGGGCAGGGGCTGCGGGGAGCCACAGGACATCGTCCCCAGCATCGTCCCCCACCATGCCACCCCAAACCCCGGCTGTGGATCTGAGGCCATGCCAATCAGTTGTTTAAACAAGCAATTTCCATGGTGAGGGTCTCATTAGGAAGAGGGGGGAAATTTGCAGGAGCTGGAGCAAGATCCTGCAAGCTCTCTCCCTGCAGCACTGCCACGGTCCCCATACCTGCTTCGCTCTCCAAGGCCCTTCCTGGCTCTCAGGGTTTTCCCTTCCCTGCTGACTTGGTGCTGCAGGAAACTCTGCTTCCCACATTAAGTGGATTTTGCCTGCAGCAGCACAGACAGATACATTTATCACGCCGAATTCCCGAGCTGTTACACTGCGGAGTTTCCGGGATGTGAATCCTCTGCCTCTCACATCCTCCCCGGCCCCGTTTCCGGAGCTGCTGTGCATTCATCACCCCCAGCACGGCGTGTCCCCAGTGCCCCCGCCACGAGGCTCTGCCCCGGACCCTCTGCTGCCACCGCAGCCGCTCCCAGGGCCCCGCTGCAGGCAATAGCCACCAAATAGCCAGTCGCTGCCACCAGGGCTGTGCAGCCCCATCCCCAGGTGCTCCTGCCGCTGTGTTTTGTGTCTCAGACATACCCGTGGTCCTGGCAGTGGGCTTCTTCTCCAGGCTGCCCTGCCTCAGCCATCCGAATCTCATTTTTCCAGCAGCTTTTGTGTTTTTTTTTTTTTTTTTTTTTTTTTTTTTTACTTCTGGGATGCGAACGATTTCTGTGGATGCATCTGGATGTGATTAGGGAAACGTCTTGGGTCCACAGAGGCTGCTGGCAGCAGGCTCCTTCCTCGCTTCCTCTGTCCCGGACATGTGAGGCGAGGACCAGCCCGCACCAGGAGCCTGCGGCGTCCATGCACGAAGAGCAGCAGCTGGGAGATTTTGGGTGCTGGGCTCCCAGGACTTCCCATGCAGCTGCCCCACAGCGGGGCCATGCAGGGACCCAACTCAGTGACAAACATGTGGATGAGCAGGGGAGTTCGTAGGGGTGGAAACCTCCCCATCGCCTGCTGTTCCCAGGCACCTCTCCCCTGTCCCCCCTCGTGTCCACAAGCCCCCCCAGGCTCCGCAGCCGGCTCTGGCACTGCCCTGCCCTCCCCACCTGGGGACACAGCGGGACACAGGGAATTGTGCTCATGGTGACTGCAGGAACCCCTCACTGCTGATTTAAATGTGTCGTAAATGTTCCTCAGCAGCACTCTCACCACTCGCTCCCCTCTTTCTGCACTCCCTTAGTTCAGTCCTTCCCCTTGTTCTGCGCAGTGATTTGCAGTACCCATGGTTTGCTTGTACAGCAGCACGGTTCCCTTGGGCCTCAGCTGACAGCTTCCATGGCTTTTGGTATGCTTTTTTAGCCCTTAGAGCTACATCCTGAATGTGGCTATAAAGCACATTTATCCCTTATGACTTAACTCGGTGCCAAGCCCGTCCCAGCTCCAGCCCATGCTGGGGTGTGTTTGGGCTGTCTGCTGCGGGCTTCGCAGCCTGCACTGATGGCACACAGGGAATAAATGGGGAACAAGGATGGAGGGACAGCAGCGAGGGGGGCCGGTGGTGCTGAGCCTGGCTAGCAGAACATCCCGGGCACAGCAGCGATGCCGCAGGCACGGCCTGGGCACAGGGTGGAACAGGCAGCTCTGCCGGCAGCACCTGCAGAGAAAGGCAGCAGCCCCCCGAGGTGCCCGTCCTGGGCAGCGTGCAGGCACCGGAGAGCAGGAGTCAGCCAGCTCGAAGGATGAGTGCAGTTTTCAGTTGGTCACACATTAAAATCACACCTTAAACACAGGACAAGGGAAGGAGGAAAAGACCGTCCGGGCAGAGCAGTGGGAAGTTCGCAGTGTGAATTGTTCAGGCTGGAGGTGTTTGCTCTGCAGAGAGCACGGCCACAGCCTCAGGCCCAAGCGTCCAGCTCCAAGAACACTTCCAGCTTCCAAAGCACAACCGGTTGCAATCCAGAGGCGTCTGAGTGCAGTCATTGCTCACCCAGCAGACTCTTCCTTGTCACTGATGATGGAAAGTCAGTACACAGAAAGAATTTGCAACAACAAAAAAAATGAACTTCTGTTTATTTTCAAAGAAGCAAGTTTGGTCTCAGCTCTCTACTCTTGCACAGAGAGCCGGTATTGCTGCTGCTTCATTACTTTTACCCTCTTTAATTACCTCACAAACTAGATGAAAACCAACAGGAAGGCTGCGGGCACTGTCACACTCCTTGGCAAGATACGTCCTGGTCAAAGGTGCAGTCCCAAGGCCACGAATTATAACCAAAATACCATTTTACTAGTTTTCCTCAGAGTTTCTGGACAGATTCTCCCCAGCCTCCACAGAGAATACTGGTATTTTTTTCCCAGCCAAATTTTCTAACCAAGAGTTTGAGAAGGGCATTCACAAGGAAGGCAGACCAGACCCTCATCGTGTCTGTCTCCACCAGCGCTCCCGGCTCGGGAAAACGCACGCAGACAACTTGGGTTTCCTCGCCCAGGCTGCTCCAAACACCTGGCAGAGTCTGGTGGGAGCAGGAGGAGGAATTTCGGGATGGGAGTTTTTTGCAGGGTGCTTTTTTAATGGAGAACAAAGACATAAATTGCGTAAGTAGAAATGTATGTTTGCACTAGCTGGGGTCATCGCTGTTCCCAGGCTCGTTTCTGTATGTTTTTGTTCCATCCTGAAATCCTGTTATGGAAAAACGGATCGTGACAAAGTAGCAGGAAGGGAAAAGCAACACAACCATCCTGCAGACTGAAACGTAACAGATGCTTTTGTGCCCAGAGGAAAAGGCTGGTGCACGGACACTGCTGCAGCCAGGCTCTGAGCAGCGCTGTACCCTGTCACCTCAGCTCATGCCCCCCCCCCAGCCGTGCCCTGGAGCTGCAGGCTCACCATTTCAAGCTTTAACTCACTATGTGTGCATGTAGTTTATATCGTGTTAAGCCCATCCAGACAGCAGGCGATTTCCTCGTGCTTAACAGCCCCTCTGCTCTCCCAACGCCCGTGCACCGGGCTAAGCCCAGCCGATTAACGCTGTCCCCACAAGGGTCCCCACGGCCACAGGGGGGGCTCAGACACAGCCCTCTGCTCACTTTGCTCCTGTGACTTTCACATGAAGTCATTCCCAGTCGTCACCTCGATTCCAGTGCTTTTCCCCAAGCTGTTGATGCTGACCATGGAGCCTGAGCTCCCCCTTCCTTACCCCCCCAGCCTCCAAACCATCCCCTGCAGCAGAGCAGCTGCGCCCATCCCGGTGCCACCACGGGAGCAGGGGTACAGGACCAGGGACCTGCCCAGCCGCCCTGCTGAAGTGAGACCAGTAACAGCAGCAATACTGAGCTTGCCTGAAGTGCTTTCCAGGGACGGGAGCAGCCCGGCCATCCACACAAGCATTGCTCAGATATAATTCAGGCTGCTTAGAAACTCCTTCTGTCTCTTTGGTGCCATTTCCCTGCACCCAGCAGCCCAGGGCGAAGCTGGCGTTTATCTGCAGGTCCAACAAAAGCCTCCACGGGGGGCTGGGTGCGAGCCTTTAGTTCTGACAAACCTGCAAGTAAGCAAGTGTCAAAAGGGAGAAGGAAAGAAGAAAGAGAGGGAAGGAAGGCATGCCGGGAACGGCTCCGTTTGGGCACGTCATCTGCTGGTGCTCACCACATTGCTGCGAAAATGGACGACAAAGGGACTGGCTCAAACCCCGAGGGATTCAGCCGGTTAAAAGGACGAGGGCTGCAGGCAGTTCCCAGCCGAAGCAGGGGCCACACAGCTCAGATTCCTAAAGTCGGGTCAGCGCGAGGCGGCGCGGGCAGGGCACGGGGGCTGCAGCCCCACCGCTGGTGGCTCTCCGGGTGAGCCGCTGCTTCCTGCCTGCGCTTCATTTCTCCCACGTCTTACGTTCTGTATGGGTTTGTCCTGAAACACACCAGTGTGCAGCTTTCCAGGCTTAAGTATCCAGGGATAAACCCGACGCATGTGGGATGTCAGGGCAGATGAAGGCAGCCATCACCGCTGGCTCTGTGCTGGGCTCCTGCCAGCCCTGCAGAGGTTTTGTGGGGGCTTGGGGCTGGGGTTTCTTTTTTTGGTTTGTTTGTAGAATTTATTTTTTTTAACTGAAGTGGTGCTTTGAACACTTGCTATCTTCAACCTTTTCAAAAAGTCAGAAGTGAAAATAAAGCTCTGCCCAGATCTGCCTTTCTGCAGTCCCACAGAGGTGAGAGGATCGCTCCGGTGACTGCTGGGGCGAGCAGAGCCGTGACCGCAGGTTCTGTTCTATAAGGTTCAACGGCACTCCCCAGCCCCACCACCCCTTATTACCGCAGGTTTTGAAGCTGAGCATTTACTTACACAGCTGAGACCAGAAGGAGGTGTTTCTCTACCCACCAGCTGGATTTGCCTGTGTTCTGCAGTGCCGTAGTGGGGCATGTCAGAGGAAGCAGGAGCCAGCACATAGGACTCTAGGCCAGGCCTCCAGAGAGAAGCCCCTGTCCAGGTCCCACCACACAGCATCAGCATCCCCACGGGACGGACGTGAGCACTGTTGAACAGAGACATCACCCTGTCCTTGTCACAGGGTGGGATAAGGGTGAGACACCAGCTCCAAAACACTCCCGCAGCGCAGAGGTACCTTAGGACATCTGCAAGTTCCTGGCAATGAGCTGCCTTTTTTTCCTCCTCCCTAATTTAGTCCTGGGTCAGAACTAAGCACAGGAGCACTTCGCGTAAGCAGCTCCTCCGCAGCTGACTTCACGGAAGCCCGCTGCCTGCCCAGCACAGTTTCCTTCCCAGAAGGACCCCGCGTTCGCATGTCCCTGCTGTCACCAGCTCAGTCAGCAGGGACGATGCCCACGGCCAGCCGGGTGTCCTGCAGGACAGGACGGCTCCGGGTGCCCCTGCCCTGCCCCTCGCCCACCAGCCCAGCCCCTCGCCCACCAGCCCAGCCCCTGTGCCTTGGAGCGGCGCTGAGCCTCCACCACCACCATCCCCCAGCCCGAGGAGCAAGAATGAGAATTAGAGAAGAACTCTTTGAAATCAGTTTTAAGTAAACAAAAAATTGATCTCACAAGCTTCAGTAACCACAAGCATAAATTTGGGTTTGGCTGCTTTCTGTGTTTTGCTTGGGTTCTTCTGCATCACATATGAAGACTATTTTAAGATGATTTGCTCGAGCGGCTCAGCATATCTCCAGGCCAGCGTGCACTCCACAGTCACCTAGGAGCCACCGCTGTCCCCATGGCCACCAGATCCCTCCTGGAGCGGGGAGAGACCCAGCTGGCCTGAAATGCAAACAAAGTCCCTTATCCTGGGGCTCCTATCACCACGGGCAGGCTCTGTCGGGAGCTAGCTCGGTATCCCCAGGAAACGGAAGGTGGCGAAAGGTAAAAGCATTCGCATTCCCTTCCCAGAAGAAAAACAAAACTGTAATTCTATGCATGCCCTTATTTTATTCCAGCAAAGGGCAGGTATTGGGTCAGCAGACTGGAACAAACCTTGTGTCACACCAGGAAAAATGTCGTGCTTCTGAGTTTGAGTCCAGATCCCTCCTGTATCTGAAGCAAAGAGCCGTCACCCCTCCATTCCTTGCACAAAGGCAGGAAAAGTGGCCAGGTCTGCAGCAGGGATGTACAGACCTGCAGGTTTGACCCGGGCGGCATCTGAAGCGGCTGAGATGTGGATCTCGAGAGGACAGCCACCAGCCGGATGCTGCTCGGACCCGCTCACTGCCACAAATAACAAAACTGAAATAAAACAAACCCAAGTAATTCTCGCTTGCTTGGTAATTGCCCCCACAGTCAGGCATCTGCATCTTCAGCAGGCACCAGGGCGCAAAGAGGAAGGGCAGCGAGGGCTCCTAGTGCCTGCGCGGAGCTCGGCTGGACAGCTGGGGAACGGGGGGAGAGAGTCTAAGTTTCAGAAGGAAAAGGGGAAAAAGAGAACTGAAAAGTAACTGAAGAAAGGTGGTGTCGTACTTGTCTCCCCAGTGTCCGCAGCAGCCTGTCAACCACACCACCCGACAAATGGCTTGGGATGAAAGAGAGGGAAAAGCACCATTACGGGTCCGTGTGCTCCTTAGGCTGCCTCTCCCTCTGCTGCTCTCCGGGGAGCGCTGCCATTCCCGGGAAAGGTAGCAGACGATCACTTTACAAGGCAAGGGAGGGAGGAAACTGCAGAAGAGGAAAGAGAGCAGACAAATTGCTAAATGAAAAGGCAAATGAGACGCTGTGAGCAAACACGGCGCTGCCTCTGCGGGGCCGGCGCTCCGGCTGCGGACCTCTGGGCAGAGGCACAGCCTGGGGCTGC
>NC_048905.1:18005127-18085594 GCF_011077185.1 Oxyura jamaicensis | reverse complement strand
TGTTTCTCCGAGCACTTCACAGGAGATAGCAGGGTGTTATTATCACTCCCCTATTTATGTGGAAGCTGAGGCAGAGTTTACAGTGAAATATTTTGGTCTTAAGACTCCTAACTCTGGAGGCTTGTTTAGGAAGGGGGGTGCAGGATGAATGGCTCTCCATCCGATGCACTCACTGTCGCAGGCACAACTGGGAGACAGACTGCCCGGCAATTCCAAGCAGGATGCCCAGAGGTTTGAACTGCTCAAAGACTTATCGTGGTGCTACCTTTGTGCAAAATCCCTCCCCTGTCATGCTCCTGCCTGGAATCACACAGGAAGGTTAAAAGGAAGGAGAGGAGAGCACGGGGAAGTTTTCATTTCTAACAACATTTTGCATATTTAAGGCTGCTTTTACTGAAGTTTTACTGAAACTTCTACTCAAAACCTTACACAAAATGAAATCCTTAATGGTGCCTGTGGTATGGATAAGAAGGCAAATACCCATTACTTTGATTTTTTTATTCCTAAGCAGTAAAACCTGCCAGAGACAACCCAGTGAGCCACAATTACTCAGCACAGCGGATCTGCAGATGGGCTTTCACCTAAATGCGCTCACCTACACTAAATACCTGCTGGTTTAAGCCATCCCTACACACAGCAGAGGAAGTCATTACAACAGCTTACACACAGCTTCCAGGTCCCTGCCTGCAGATGCCACTGCTGCTGGTGCTCATTTATGCAACCAAGAACAATTAGAAATAAATGGGCAAGGAAAATTACACTTTTAGTGGAACTGGGAGCTCATGTTAGCAAAATCACACTTCCAGATGAAATGCCTGCTCACGTGCCAACTGCCAGACCCCTTCCCCATCCATACTCCTCAGCGTGCATCCAAGGGGTGGCGGCATTCATACATTACAAGCCTCCCAGTGCCCCTCCATCCCATCCCATCCCATCCCATCCCATCCCATCCCATCCCATCCAGCAGAAGGAGGATTTTTCCTTCCTGCAGCCAGCGCAGCAGCACCTCCTCAGCCCCAAGGGCTGAGCCCTCACAGCCCCTACCTCCCAGCACACACCAGGGGTTTCTTCAGCCCCTCCAAACATCCTCACCTGTGACCAAACGTGCCGCTTGTGCTGCTTTTACCCGCAGCTGGGGGAGAAGCCAGAGCCCGCTGCAGGCACATGGGTCCAGCCTGCACAGGGGACGGAGCTGCAGGCTGCTGTGGTGTAGGAGTGTTCGTTGTGCTTGCTTGGGCTGGCAAATAACTGATTCTATGCACATGATGTATAAATCTGTGGCTTTACCTATTGTGAAAGAAAAATTAGTAAACCAAATCCATGCCCATAAAACATTTGCAGTTCTTTGTGCATGCCCCAGGTATTTATTGTTTGAAGAATGAGTGTTGTTTCATTTGAGACTAGGGTGTTGTATGGCAAAAATTACAAAAAAAAAAAAAAAGACTGTGATGATTTCAAATCATGACATCTAAGAGCTTTCTACACATGATGCAGAGATGGCGAGTGCCCAATCCAGTAAATTTCATTCAAAAAGAAAGTCACCCAGCTGGGATGCCAGCTCCTTCAGGATGTACTTTGTCCTGAGAGCTGGTCGTTATCTTCTGCGAGGTCTTGGTGGTCTCCAGAGCTGATGGTTTTTTTATTATTCAAATCTGTTAGATCTGAATCTCTCCAGGAGCAGCATTTCAGAAGTACTGCTGTGGAGGAGCAGCATCCCCGCCGGTACCTGCCGTGGGACACGAGGAACAAGCACCTCGTCGAGGGGACCTGTCTTTCCCTGCCCCCCAGAGCAGAACAAGCACGCGCACAGCCCGCGAACGCCTTGCTCGGCAGTGCACAGTAGCCTGCACCACCTGCTGCAAACGGAAAATGAAAACACCAGGGAGAAAAGGCAAATTTTATTGTGTCTGGAGAACTACGACTCTGTGAAGCAGAAGTATTTAAATAGACAAGACTCTTTTGTCCAGGAAACTGAGTACTAATAATAACATTTTGGCTTCCTGCAAAGAAGGCTCCTTCCCCAGCTGCTTTTCACGGTCTCTGCCCCTCTCCCGTCCTGCTGGCACTGTCCCAGCCCTGGTCGTCCCCCACCCTCGCTTGTTCCAGCCCTATTCCTCCACCAGGCAACCAGACACCCCGAGATTTTCCAGGCTCACCCTGTTCTCCAGCCTCGAGAGAAAGTACTCGGCTTTTCTATCGGATTCCTTGCTTGACTTTCTCCTCCAGGCTGTCTCAGCAAACAAGCACAGAGCAGAGAAGCCTCCCCCCTCTGCTCCTGGTGTCCTGGCCCCCAGCCCTGCACCTCCCTGGCTCAGGACCCGGGGCCAGCCACAGACCTGGGGGCTGCCCCCACATCCGCAGCTGTCCCCGGCCGGGGGAGCTTCAGCAGGGCTGAGAAGGGCTCAGCTCCACGCTCCTTCTCCCCATCCGCTTCCAAAGCACTGGCCAGAGCATGGAGGTGTCACAGCTATTCGGACAGCTGCAAATTATTTATTCATTCATTCATTTTTTATGGGCAAACGGCCCAAACCAGCCCTTAAAAAAAAATCCACCCCAGGACACCAGCCCAATCCGTGGGTGTCGAGATTCGCCGCTGTGGGAGCAGAAAGGCACTTTGTGCAGCCGTACACCTCATAAAGGGACAACAGGAAATTTCATGGGAGCAAAGACAATGGCCTAATTTTTTCCTGCCAGTGTCAAAACAATGCTCTTGAAGAGCCAGAAGCCACGGTCTGTGAGAACTAAATTGGTGGTCCCCATCCGGTCGCGCTGCAGTAACAGCCCTGTCACCACGCGGCATGAAGCAGCACGAGTCCCAGGGGGGAGCAGAGGCTGGGCGAGGAGCAGGGGCTCCGAGCTCCTGCCTTGGCGAGCCCCGGGCCAGCAGAGAGGGAAGGGGCGAGCCCCCCACGGCCCCCTGCCCTGCCCTCACTCCTCTGTCAGGGAAAACTCCACCAGAAAAGCCTGGACGGCCAGAAACAACAGCTTCTGGAAATCAAGCATTACCTCTAGGAAATGTAGGGCTGAGCGAGTTATATCTAGCATGGAAATGAGCTGGATTAAAGCGGTGAGTTTGCTGCTGCTTAGAGATTGCAGCTCAAATCCTTCAATATCCTGCCGCTGGCGGTAGGGACCAGAGAGTCTCAGCAGAACCAGGGCTTTATAAGGTGACAAATCTGAATACCAATGTGCTTTGTAACAAGGCGAATAGAAAAGCGGGCAAAAATAAAGGCTTTTAAGGAAAACATATCTCATTTCCACCCTGTCTAGCATGAAAAGTTAAAGAGGCAGGAAAAGTTTTGCTCTAAGCATCACATTGAGTGGAATCAGTTTAACAGAAAATTCACAAGTGATAGAAAAATATCGTTCCATCAAGCCTAAAGTGTTGGTGCAAAGTCTTTTGTCGGCTGGACTAAAGCAAACTGGATTTGGAGTTGTTTTGGTTTCCCGACTGCAGCAGGGCCCCAGCACTCCTCTGCACCCATGGGCAGCCTCACCATGGTGCCCGGGCATGGCTTTAATGAGAGTGATGACTCAAAATACTCTATTGATTTGAAACACTTTGCCCAATTGCATTTTACATAAATATGTATATAATACTTGTTAGTTTAATAAATATGTGGAGAAAACATAGAAATATGTATCCACTTTCAGAAACAAATGGCTAGATCACAGAACTATTCATTTTTCATGAGAAAATTGAAGAAGCTTCACTCCTTTTTACTTTATTTTGTTTTGTTTTATTTTGTTTTGTTTTGATTTATTCTTACACAAATAATGATTTAGAAAATGTACATTATCATCAACACTATAATCACAGTCTCAAATCTATAATCCCACAAAGGGAGCCTGTGCTGCACAGCAACTAAGTCTATTGGGGTTGCTGAAGCTTAAGTTCCTTAAGTATTATTTTTAAGTTCCTCTCCATCAAGGATATTATGAGTAATAAGAGTAGCTGCAATTGTGGCTTTTTAGAAAGTGTTCTTACCAGCTTGTTCTAGAAAGGCTATTTTAAAGGTCACATTGCTGAGCTTGTGGTGCATTGCCTTGGCTAGCTGGTACAAAGTAAGTGCATTTCAGCTGGCATCTGGTTCAGACTATATTTTCATTTGTAAAAATTGAAAAATTCTTGGAAGAACTCCACAGCCTACAAAAAAAATGTTCTTCTTGAAAACGAGTTATGAGTTAATGATAATTCCACTTTGGGCAGGAAGGAAGGGTTTAGGCTGGACGTCCCCGGGTGAGTCGGGAGGATGTTAACCACAGCCCTGCTCTGCTCGGGTCCAACAGGACAAAACACCCCATTTCCAGGAGATGGATGTATTAAATGTACTCCATGGAAGCTAATTACTTTTATAAGCACTAGGTAATTCTGAACATGTGAAAACTTTCTGAATAGAGTTTAAATCCAGCTTTTCCTTTGATACATCCCTAGAAGGAACTTCAAATATTAAATCCTAAGAAATGTAGATGAAACCGCGTAAAAGCTGTAGACATCCTAAATTTGTACAATGGGATCCCTTATGCCGAAGATACAGTGAAACATTCACAGCCATTACAGTAAAACTCAAATTCTGATTTATTCCTGCATTTAGCTACAACTGGGTTACAATTCTGGTTAGAGCATCCATCTGCCTAAAATAAATATTTTTAACGACCTTAATGAGCTTTGGAGTGATCCTGCGTCAAAGTCTCTTCATGGGAAAAAAACAGGTCACTATTTGGAAGGACCTGCTGTAACTCCCACATGAGGAGCAGCCTGCAGCGCTGGAAATAACCAACGCGAAGCCGTAAAAGTGCGGAGGCAGATATACGACCTCTCCTCTCACATGAGAAAAAAGCTGCTGTGATATTAATTTGCTTTCAATTAAACATACAAACTTCGGACGACTAACGTGAATTACCACAGGTAAGGGCAGGAACAGCTGTTCGTAGCTCTGCAGCAGCACAGTGCACAGTACAGAAATAAAGGGGCTGGGGCTCCCCAGGAGCAGTCACTGCAAGGCAGATGTGGCGAGCAGACCCACGCAGAAGCCGTGCCCGGTGCCCTCGGCGCTGCCCCAGCTCGACCAACGCAGCCCCGGTGTGCCAGCTCCGTGCTCTGTAAATCAGGGTACCTGGAAGATCTTTGTCTGGGGAAAGGGAGGAAAGGCTGAGGTGCGTGTGTCCTGCAACCCCTTTGTCAGCAGCGCGCACCGGCTGGCGCGTGGTGCAGGGTGGCCACGGCCCCGCCGCGAGAGCTCCGCGGCAGAGAGCTGGAGCAGGTCCCACGCTCATAAACGTTTTGCTGCGCTTCTGAAAAACAGATGGCTGCTTTTTAGCAGCCTATGAAACAATATTGTAAACAGTTCAACTATTCTCCCCTCTGGCCTTGGGAGCTTCGAGAACAATGTGCATTCAGGGACAAGCCCTCAGCCTCGGATGCTCGCTAACCCGCACCGCTCGGCATCGCTGGCCCGGCCGTGGGCAGCAACCCCCAGCTCCCACTGCCACCAGGACGGGACAGTGGGGCCGTGTGGAGGGATGTAAGGTGAACAGTGCAGGAGAGAGGGTTTAGAGTGAGGCGAAAAGCTGAAGTTGATCCAAATAGCAGGGTTTAACTTTGGAGCCAGCGAGCACGCTGGACTGGATGCGCTCGCCTGGAAAACAAAAATCCAATAAAATGGGCAGATGGTCCTGAAGAACTGGGGGGGAGGAGGGCAGAAAGAAGGAAACAAGATATTAAAAAATGTAAATGAGAGGGAAATTATAAAAAGCATAAAGCTCCTGTCCCTCAGGGAACAGCTGTGTATGCTAATCCCTCCTGGGCTGCTCCTTTTGGATCTCCCTTCCTTCCTTCCTCCGTCCCTCTCTAATAGCTCCCTTGTTCCTGCTGGACAAAACTGGCCCTTTGTGGCTGCTCTCAGAACAACATTAAAAACAGGAATAGGGAAATTGTAAACAGGAGGCTTTTGGCCTACAGGCCAAGGCACACACCGGCCTCTGAGGTCTACTTCATGCTAAGCAAAGAAACAGATCTTTGTTGCTGAAGGGATTAGGGCTGCGGGATTTCTGAGGCACGGCGGAGGCATTCAGCTGGCCTGAAGTAGGGGCTTTGTAAAGAGATACCTCCATTATAGATCCGCGAGCGGAAATCGTTCGTGCTCTTTATACAATCTGGGTAATGCGATATTGTTGGACTGCTGAAGGGCTCTGGTGAAGCAGGGCCCTATCTACTCAATGGCAAATTCTTCAGCAGCTAAATAGATGGTGGTATAATTACCTTTACTGGCTGGGGGAGAGAGGGAAACGATCCGTCTTTAACCCTTAGGTGCTTCATGAGCGCGCTCACCGCGAGCTACTGCAGAGTTTGCTAACAGACTGCGGTCACCACGGCTTCCAGATGAGGTTTCAACAGCCAGGACAGATTTACCTCAAATTCCTCATGAAACAACTACGTGCATGCCATAAAATACCCATTGCCTGTATGACTCCAAGGCTTCCCAGACCCACCTCTGCTCTGTGCCCTGCCTGGAGGGCCAGTGGTCCCTGCTCAAAAACCAGCAGAGCCCGCGACCAAAACCATCCACCAAACCAGCTTCCCCCACCGCCACGGGCTGCCTGGGCTGAGGCTGTGAAAACCCCGTGGTTGTTGTTGTTGGGGCTTGGGGATTTGCGGTGGGATTTTTTTTTGTTTTAGAAACAGTTAACTGACTCCTTTCTGATGAACAATAGCCTACATTCAGGTTTGCGTTAAGGTTATTCACCAGTTATTCACAGCCCACACCACCTATATGCAAGTATTATGGATTTTTCCACAGTTAACTTCTAATTAAATTATCCAGCTGAGCATAAGAGCAGTGGCATGCACACAACCAGCATGCTATGGTGCTGAAAGCCCCAGCACTTCCAGTGCAGCAGGCACTGGAAACCTCTCCTGGAAAGCAGGTGGCACTGAGCCTGCCTGCAGGCAAAGCTGTCTCCATCGGCACAAACATGAGCTTCCTTCACATTTGCATGGCATAGTACCTTACTACCTCCAGAGATGGATTTTTGCACTTCTGCTAGTGATAACTAATAATAACTCATTTTCCCCCGCACCAAAACTGAGAGCATCTGCAACCAGGAAAGTAAGTCTGCTCTGGAAAAATAATAGAAGTCAGTTGCGACATTTAGATAGAAAAACAGATATGAAATCCTTCTCCTCTGGGCCAGGCTGACCTGGGTTCCTGCTCAGGCCATGAGCCGTCCTCTGTCCTCTGCTGCTGGCGGAGCATCTGCACCCGCTGGCCCCCACCGCTGCCGCCAGGAGCACCCCCGGGAGCTTCCCTGCACCGCAGGGGAGGAAGGGCAGAGCTGGTTTGGATGTCAGCATTCCAATTTTTCAAGGACTCAAAGACCATATATAAATGAATTTCATGAGAACCCATGAATACAAAATATGCAGGTTATAAATGCATACACGACCAGTTATAGCCTTTTGCCAGCATTTGCTAGCTTTATTCAGGAAGCTCAGAAGTCTGTTCTGCATTTTGAAGAAATATTTGGCCTGATAATACAAGAATTAGCAAGTAGTCTTTTTTTTTTTCTTTTTTTTTTTTTTCCAAGCACTGTCTACATCTCAGTCTTCCACTTTTTTTGGCTCTAATTTCAGACTCTCTTCCCAGGAAAATATTTGTAAAAATAATTTGCTATAATTAGAAAAATGCTTCATTGAAAATTCATTACTGGAACCCTGTCCTCCAGCTCGGAGCTAGGCAGGCTCCAAGACACTTTTTGCCTGGTGCATGTTACCGGTAAGCTGACAACCAAAATGATGCTGATGCTTGGTTTACAAGAACTTATTCTGGAGTTCTGGCTCCTAGAATCCGATGCTCGTGTGAGGTTTGCTACATCTATCGAAAACATCCATTGACTCCAGCCTCTGTGCCTGCTGGGGGGCCCAGCTCCGAGAGAGAGGCAATCACAACAACAGGTTTGGCAGTGTTTTGTGTGTCACCTGCTCCGACAGGCAGTGCTGACAAGTGCTGTGGCTGTTTTTCAGCCTGGCCACCAGAAGCATCAGGCGGCACTTGTGGGGCCACCTGCACAGCACCCCCCTTCAGCCCCACAGAGGGGCCAGCGCTGCAAGGAAGATCCATGGGGACAAAGCCCACGGGGTGGTGCGACCAAGTCCGAATGATGGCTGGGTTTTAGGTGTTCACACAACTGCACATCCCTGTTCTGAAGAGTTTTTCCTTATTGCACCGTATACGTGAACTGAACAGCTCCAGCACACACTGCTCCTTACTACTCAGAAGCGTAGTGTTTGCTCCGGATGTTGAAAGGGGAGATAGTAACAAAAGGCAACCCTTGAGCAAATGCCTCTGAGCTGGGATTTTGAGATCTTAACATCCCTAACGTGGCAGAGCAGACTGGGGGCTGAGCGATGGTAACACTCTGCCCAATTACAAAGTAATTAAAAGACCAGTGTGGGCTCCACAGAGAAAGCTTTGCATATGGACTTCAATTATTATACCACAGTCTTGCCAGAAAAACACAAAAGAGGATCTCAGGCAGCGCAGAGGATGCATATGGCTTGTGTAGGTGGAGAAAGCTAAGAGACCGTTACTTTGGGTAGGAAGTGGATTTTCTCTCTCCTATAATCTTGTTAAATTACCCTGTTTTTAAATCAATGATTTATATTGCTCTCTTCAAACCCGGAGGAAAGAAAAAAAAAAAAAGCCTCTCTAAACAGCAAGTATGTGACAAGCAATACATTTTCACTTTCATTTATCCTCATATTGTGAAGTTCACGCAGCAAACCAAAAGTGTTACAGGAAAATGCTGGGAAGGACTGGTTAAAAAGAAAACCTTGGCTGAAATGAGATGGAAAACAGATTTCCCGGTTTAGGTAAGTATCAGAAAATAATACATAATGTTAGACATCTGAAAAAGGAAGTAGGAAAATATTCAGGAATTTGCATAGCCATTTGCAGTCTGAGCAGAGCAGAGAAAAACAGCGTCCGGACAAGGAGCGCGTCGAGCAGGCGGCGGTGCCGGGAGGTGCAGCGAGCATCGCCCCGCGCCTCCAGCCTCGGCCCTCCCTCTGCCCCCCGGCTCCAGCCGAGGGCACCGCTGTCATTGCAGCCCATGAGCTTCACCAAAAAATGGCAAGAAACTGTGTTTCTGTTGCACGTGCCCATGTATAAGTGGGGGAGGACTCCGGCATTTTCCTTTGTGCTGCTGGTGGTTTGGCGTTCAGGGAGTCCCCCCTCCCTTTTACACCGGTTTTGCGTCTGGGTAGGGCTAGCAGCTTCCGTGGGGAACTTCCACAGAACTCCCAGCTTCCATCTCTTGGCAACACTCACAAAAACAGAATTAAAATAAAAACACAAAGCCAGGGGAGATGCAACACGGCAGCCCACCTGCAGCAGGTGGAGGGCAGGACACTGAGACAAGCCAACAGCCACTGACTTTTATATTGGAAGAAGAAAAAATAGCATTGAGATCCTTTTCTTTATGGAGTTGTTTGTATTGTACTCAAATGACTCTGAGAGGGTCTGACCCTCTGTCTGAAGGCTGCTGCTGTCTCTGCCCCTCACTCTGCCAGGCACTACAACCACCTTACATCTATCCAACTAGCACCCCATCCACCTTTTAATTTCCAAGAGTCCCAGTGCACTGCCGTGGAGCACCGAGTCTTCACTGCTGTCCTGAGGGTGGATGGTTTTGCCCTACAGCCCAAGTGCCCAGCGCAGGGTTTCACCAGCTGTGACAACAGAGAGGAGCAGCGTCGGACAGTCAGAAGGGAAGCGCTGACATCAGTGACAGACATCTTTAGCTCTGCTGACTCACTGCTTCTTCCCCCCGCAGGGAAAACAAGCCCGAGCACCAAGAACTTTCCCACAGCAGCCCACGTTGCTGCCGGGAACCCCACGACTGAGCAAGGCGTGGGGAAGAGCGGCTAAACCCCTTCCTATTTCCAGGCCCTGGGTGAGGTGGATGGAAATCGCAAGGCTCCCGGTTCACATGGGAAGCCAGTAATAACCTCCTAAACACTGTCACATCCTCTAACGTGCGTGCTGCAAAGGGCTGTCGGGAGAGGAGCTGCTGGGTGTGTAAGTCCTTCCACGTGCTGCCCAGGCACAGCACCCGGGGTGCCGCTGTGCACCTGCCTGCAGCACTGAAGGTGTGTTGGAAGAGGAAATCCTGCCCCAGGGCTCAGCAACTGCGGGGGAAATAAAGCCAACAGGTCACTTAGACGTGCCCTCTTCCTACCAATGAATATAAAGAGCTTGAATGAAAGGATCTTGCCTGGATGCAAATCCCCTCTTGCCAACAAACCTTACAGGTCTTAGCCCCAGTTTCTAAGGTAAATTCCAGTCTGATTATTTACTCAGTACGCCTTAAATTTCCCCCCGTAGTTACAAATGAATAAAACTCGAAATTCCATATTTTTTTGCTGAGATATATTAAAAACTTACTGAATTTTAGCTTGTGGTGCCCTTCCCAGGGATATTTAGTGGATCTGGGACCTCTCCGGGTGAAAGACAAGCCATTCAATTTGTTCCTTGCACTAGTTGTTCTCCAGAACACCGCCCACGCACCAGGGTCTGAGACCTCCACAACAGCACAGCACACACTGGATTTTGTCTCACAGACATGCATCGCTACCGACTATTTTTGGATGACTGCCTAAACCAGGGAGCGCAGCAAGGTGCACAGCAAGCGTATGAAGAAAAGGTAGAATGAGAAGTACTCAGCAGGGGGTTCTGACTTCCTTCTGCACAGCAGCCCTGGAAAGCATCTGTGTTAAAACAGCTTCTTGTGGTGAGTTTTCCTGGGTGGGATGAGGACTCACTATTGCTGCAGAAACAATGCACACACGATGACTCCATAAATCCTCCAGCAGCAGCCAAAGGAGGAAACGCCATTACCCCTAAGTGTGAAATGCATTTGTTGGCTGATGGTTTAGACGTGGTCAGCAACAAAAACCACCCCGTGGGCTGCTCCGCTGCGGTGCACAGGAACACCGAGGCAGCACCACGACTCCCTTGAGCACGAACCTCTCATCCCTGCACAGACACCCACTTTTTCTCAGATAATTAATTCGGCTTCTCAGGATTTCCACTTCCATTTAAACACACAAGGCTGAAAACTCCCCAAACTGCAACACAATCTGGCAAAACCATTGCTCCGTGTCCCTTCCAGAGACCATCCCTGCCCTGGGCCGTGCCCTGCTGGCCCGGCACTGAGGTGGTTCCAGTTCATCCCAGTGGGCACGTGCCCATCAGTAAAGGGGTCTGAGAAGCAGGAAAACGATAAAACTAAGAGCCTACTGAATTTTCAGCAGATCACACACCGTTACCACCTCTCATAGCTGTCCTTCCCCAGCAGTGGAGCAGTTATTTAAGCCCAACCCCAGATCTCCCCTCTGGTACAGAACCAGTATCTTCTTCTCGGCCCAGCGGCAACAGAACTGCGAGTTTGGGTCTTAAATGCAATTAATCAAATAAAGTACAATTGTGAGCGCCTCGTGCCCAAGAGCGGGACAGAAGCTGCTGGCAGCTGCCGAGCAGCACTGACACCAGGGGAGAAGGAACCAGGGGAACCAGTGCTTGGAACACGCCTGATTTTGGCATTGAAAGTGTTACAGAAAACATGCCATAAAGTTCCTCTGAGGCTTTAATTTCCCTCCCCCTGATCTTCCTTTGATTTTGATCCCCTCCTTTCCTTATGTCCTTTGAACTTTTAAAAAGGCACTTTGAAGACATGTCATAAAGCAGTTTTTTTATTCATGATCCCCTCTTTGATGCTCTTGCTACTTTGTATGAACTGCAGCCTCGCAGGATGTGGCAGCCAGAGGAGCTGAAAGCTGACACTGGGAAGACAGGGCAGAAAAGTAAAAGCGTGGACACTGTTTGTCAATAACTCGCTCGAGCCGTGCACATGGGCACAGCATCCCTTATTCTTCAATGTGTTGTCTGCTGAGAAATACAGACCTGGTCGCAACTACAATGAATCTGCTCCTCCAAGGAGCCAGAGGGCGGCCAGGAAGGTGGCACCAAGGCAGAGGGCAGCTGGCTGGCAGGTCCTTCGTCCCAAAGGCTGCCGCCATCCGCCACATCCACCCGACCTCACAGCATCCCCTCGTAAGGGTGGCTTCACACCCCCCTGCAGCAACCTCCCCTGCCCACTCCTTTCCCTCCTTCCTCAGATGAAATATGGGTGCCTGCAGCGCTGCCTCATGAGGTGGCAGCGGCAGAAAGACCAAACCAAGGAAGAAAACACCAAAAGAGGCTGTCTCGGGGAGAGGAAGGGACCAGCAGCTCACACCCGATTTCTGTCCCCGCCTCTCACCTGGGATCTTAATTTGGCCTTTCCACATGCAGAAATACAACACAGCCCAATTTGTTCGGATTGGCCAAAGGCAGCTGTCCAGCCAAAATTAGTCACATCGCAAGAACTGCTCTTTGGAAGGTAACACAATGTTTCTCAACAGGACATGCAGATATTTTGAAGCAGCTGCTAAATACAAGATTTATGGTATTATTAAGCCTACTCACTGGTTCTTCTATTTCAATTCTGCATCATTTGCATTTAGACAAACCTAGTGCCCTCTTTCATAAATTTATTTTGAATCTCAGGGTGGAGACATTCCTAAAAGTCCCTTAAAATCCCAAAAGCTGGAATCCCATGATATGGATAAAATCATAATCTAAACCTTAAAAATGTTTTTATCCATAAAGGTTAGGACAGAACAAATGAAATTAAATTGTCCGAAATCCAAAAACTAATTAAAAATAAAGATGAACCAACACAAGCAAATAGAAAGACATTGCAGGTTTAAATCTCATGAACTCTAACCCTTGAATTTTAACCCACTCCTCAGACATCGAGATATGTCCCAACACACTGCATTTGATGTGAAAATGCCACCACAGGCTGTGCTGGACGTTCAGCCAGACGTACAGAAAAGGCAGTCCCCAGCCAATGACAGCCAGGCTGGGCATGGATGGAAAACCTTTTCTTCTGAAGATGGATGGTTGAACATGACCTATTCTCCATGATAGGTATCAGCTGTGTTTTGGGATCGCCCAGGATGTTATTGGGTCTGCCTAGCAGAGAAAGACCGAAGAAAGGATTACATGTAATTCTGCATGTACAGCTCCTTAAATATTGAATTGCTGCTGCAGGATTATATACATTTGATACTTCCTGAATCAAGCAGCCTGTGTAATTCGTCTTGATCAAAGTTACAAGGAGCTTTTTTCCCCGCACACACGTGCTGCACGTTCTCCACAAACAGGTCTGTGGAATCCAACCGGCAGCAGACGATGAAGCTGCCACAGCAGAAGAAAGGGAACGCAGAGCACACCACCACCATCACCAACTCTTCAGACCTGGCAGAACTACTTTGCTCAAATCATGCTTTCCATGTTAAATATCTTCCTCTCCTATCAAAAAGCTCAGAGATGAAGCCAGGTTAGGTGACATTTTTCCCCTCCTGAGTTTTAATCTGAACTAGAACTGGACACTTCCACAGTAAAGCGTTTTTGCAAAGCTGTCCTCTGTGGCACGAAGCCACCGGTCAGAACCTCTCAACTTTATTTAACCTTTGTGTAGGGAATTGCATTAGCTCAGCACAAGAGGACCTCTCAGCAATGGAGGAACAGATGTTCAGGCATTAGATAAGCCACGAGCACGTCCGTGGTGTTTATCAGCAGGGGTGAGGTTTGGGGTTGTTATTTTTAGAGGCTGCCCGGTGTTAGGAGCTATTCTGAAATAAGTGAAAATTACCCTAAAAACTGCTTGATGGACTTTTGAAAGATTATGTTCGGAATATTTTTGTTTGTTTACCTGCAACACTGATTTAGTGTTTTTTTGTTTTGTTTTGTTTTGTTTTTGGTGTATTTTTCCTTGTTTTATTACAGCCAAGGGTCTGTTCCTGGGACTGAATGCAGATGCATCTGGAACAGGAAATTCTAACATGCTTCCAAACCTGGGAATTTTTCACTTTAAACTTGAGATAAAGAGAGAACTTGTTTTAAAGACAGATGTCCCATAACAAAGGACAAATATTTCCATAGGGGCCAAGCCACAGTGCTCTTGAGAAATCAGTACTGCAAAAAAAACAGCAAAATGTAAGGACATATTATGATTCCAGTGTGCATTTAGTACATTATCGCTATTTAACACACTTCTTCCTGCTTGGTCTAAAAAACAAAACAAAAACAAAGTGAGAAAAAACACTGAAATACCCATGTGAGGGTATTTCTTTCGATTTTGTTAACCTTAGGGCATCTCTTGGTTATGCTACGATCTCACACTCCTCGCTCTGCTATTCAAGCCAAAGCAGGTCTTTGGAGGTAAAATCCGGCCATCCCAGCTTCACAAGCCGTGTGTGAGCATACACACACTCACATGAAACCTTCCATTTGAGGTTTTTCAGAGCTCCACGTGTGGCAATTCATTTCACTAGAGGCCACCTTGTACTGCCTGAAGACATGCTTTTAAGTCAACCCTGCAAAATTGCTGGTGTTTCTATCAAGAATTGGGCGACTTTCTGTGTAGGTGAGTACTGAGGAGCTGCACTGTACTGACCCCAGCACTGGATGGGAAGTTTTTTTACAGCAGGTTTTTTAAAAGGTGCTCAAACATCCAAAGCTGCAAGTGTGGTAGCTGGCATCATGAGAAGCCCGGCGTCCAACCAGCCTGGGTCTGAACAGCCCCCAGCCCAAGGTTTTTCAGGGCTCTCCTCCTCAAGTCCTGCTCCCCCTGCTCAAGCAGGCACCTCCCCTGTTGAGAAGATGAGAGATTTTGGAGCTAGAAATAGAAGAAAACCAGGCTAAATAGAAGAACGTATGCACAAGTGTGCATCTAAAGCGGTGAACACACAGGGAGGAAAGAATTAAAAAACCTCATTGAGCATTTCCCTCGGGGTGAGAGCACTGACCCTCACCTGCCCTGTCCCTGCTCAAGTGCTTTGGGGTGCTTCCCATAAACGTCAAAAAAACACAGCACTGATGGGCGGTAAAGGCCTCGGATAACATTTATACAGCACTTTGACACAGAAAGCCCCAAATTCCCCTCTATTGAGGCAAAGTCTGACAAAGGCATAATGGAAATAGGCTTCCGGCTGACAAAAATGTCACTCTGGCACTTGTACAAGTCCACGTAAACTTTCCGGCCTGCCCTCCAAGTGCGAGCACTGGCGTTTCCATTAAGTGCCTGAAGACGCAGAAGGCATCCGGAGCAAAAGTAAACTCCCGACCAGAGCAAGCACGATCCTGGGCTTGAAAATTTCCGTGAGATTACCGCAAGTAGTTTCCCAGCAGGAGCGGGGATCACCCTGGCAAACTAGGGGGGGTTGGTGACTGCCACACGGAGAGGAGCCCACACTTGGCCATTTGAGAGGATCTGTTTGGAGCTATGGCTGGGACCATCTGCCAGAGGAGGCCTCCTGCAGAGGTGGGCTGGAAGTGCCTGCAGTGCCTGGAGCTGCCCCGAGGGCTGCACAAGCCTGGCAGAAACCTGCCCCAGGCATGTTGGCGGAGGCCGGGCAGGAGCAGCAGGAGCCAGGACCATGCTACTACATGCAGGGCCCTTGAGCAGGAGCTGCCAACGCGGCTCAGCCCTGCACCACTCACACAGGAGCTTCCATCGGCACCCAGCATCGGCTGCCCCAGCCCGCAGAACTGATGCTGGCTGCTGCCTGTGTCCCCCTCTCTGTGTTCTGGGGTCCCCTGTGGGCAGCACATCCCAGGACAGCCCTGGGGCACAGCGGAGCCCAGCGGGGCTCGTGGGAGGAGGAGAGCGCTCCTCGCAAGGTCTGTGCCCATGCCTCACGCTGACCATCTCCCATCTCTGCCCCAGGCGTGTGGATGTGAAAGCCGCACCACTGCCTGCACAGGGAAGTTATGTTAGAATAGCAATTAATGTATTTCTGGCTGCATTTTAATGAAACCGTGCAGCTGGAAGCAGGCAAACAGCCAGTGCCACGTGACCACACCGTGCTCCCTTGGACGCCTGTCAGGAATCTCTCCTCTCAAGTATCCCGTTGACATTTTTCCCCAAAAAAACTGAACTAATCAATGTCTGGCTACTAGTTATCATGGAGGAAAGGGAGAAACATACTGAGAAGCTGCTGTACATCAGCTGCTGTGTTACAAATATGCTAGAGATACAGCTATGCACCGTATTTTATTGCACACTATTATATTTATCTTCATGCAGGCAGAAAGGCTGCGAGTGACGAGTGTCTGCCACAGACAGCTCTTCTAAGTCAGGTTATTGCATTCTTGACTTAAGCCCATTTTTCTGGTTTCCCTGCAAACATCAATGAATTTTAAAAGGGAGCATTCAGCCAGGAGCTTCCCATTCAGCCAAAACACAGCATCCCTCTATGTGGGGATTGTACCCTTGCATGGCACAGGGATGAGCCCAATGGGATGAGCCCAGTGGATTTCTTCTGCCTCTCACACATGGGATCCCTGAGGGATCCCTGATTTGCTCAAAGCTCACGTCCCAGTCACTCACATCAGCTGCTACGGTTGCTCTCAGAAGTGCTGGGCATTTTCTGAATGCACAGGGATGGATATGCCTGCACCTCGTGCGCATACACACATACAGGTGTGTGCCCAAGACCAAAGACAACAGGAATGTAAATATGTTTTACGCCTAATTATGGAAAGTACTTTGGCAGGAGGCGACTGGGGACACAAAGAGCTTCTATTTGGGTTCTCCAGGCTATGGCCTCCATTCAGTACACAATTGGCAATATTTGGACAGTACAGGCCAGTTCCTTCCTTCGCAAGGTAACTTCCTCTGCCTGGCAGCCCTCGAGCAGGCTATAAAATGACCTTATGTTTAAGGACAGTGTCAAATTAAATAAGGAAAGGAGAAGTGCGCTCACTCGCTCTCCCTGCATCCCTCTGGTTGTTTTACAGCTCCCTTCTGCTTTGTCTTCAGGGCGCAGGCAGCTGCTCCCAGCAGTGCTGCCCGTGGCACTCCTGCCCACAGCGACACGCACAAAGCCTGACAAGCACACAGCGTGCCAGGGAGAAAATGAGGCAAAATAAAACACAGATATTAATCTTACAAGACTCTCTGTTTGGGTTCTGCCTCTCCCTCCTCTCCCCGCTCAGCTTCCAGCCCTCCCCAGGCAAATGCTCTCCTCTGACATGCCCGAATGCCTCCTGGCCTGCCAGCAGGCACAGCTTCACGAGCGCTCCCTTGCCATTCATTGCCCCGTCCCAACCTGCTACAACACACATCACTTCTGAAATCGGGCTGTGAAACCAAACAGAAAGCTTTCCATTGACACTCCAATGCATGTGCAGCAATTCAAAAGCCTTATTTTAAGTTTTACAGTGCTCCCACCTGAATAAATTAATTTTAAGTGCCACTTTTCCATTTGTGGATTAAGAAAAGTTGGGAGGTCTGGATGCCATAGCCAGGTACCAAAAGGTACCATGTTACACACTGCGTGGCTCTGTCAGTGTTGCTCTAATTCACAGTTACCATCACTGTGAAGCCCCGCAGAGCTCTCCCCCACGCAGCCCCCCAAGCGTGCCCATTCTCGCTGCTCAGACCCACAGACAGACAGCAGCGGGGCTGCGGCTCCCAGGGGTGACCACGAGCCATGAAGCCATGGGGGGACTCAAGCGTGACATGGCTCAGTGGAAAAAAAAATTACTAATACTAAACTTTTCCTAATCCACCCACCTTCCTGCTCCCCTCCGGAGCAGAACAGCTGCATTGTACCACGGGGTTTGCTCAGGCCAGAGCTAGAGCCTGTGCGGGAAAAGGAGGGCTCCTGCTGCCCGCCGGCACAGCTCCCTCCAGGGCTGGCTTCCTGCAGCCAGCCTGCTGGATACAGACGTGACCGTGGCCATGCTCGGCCATAAGGCACAGCATCAACCTGTAATGTGTATCTGTGTGGGTGTAAATGTATGTGCATGCAACAGATGTTGGCATGCTCACCGTATTGACATCCCTAGAGAAATCTGGAGAAGTAAGATGGAACAGGATCGCTGGCTCTGCTTTGGTTCGTCAGAAACTCAGGCATCTTTTGGGAGGAACCTGAATACAGAGAGAGAGGAGAGGGGGCAGGCAGAGGAAGGAGCAGAACAGGAACTTGTGTGTGCTGCAAAACCAGCCCCAGCCAGCACGGCTATTGCTTCAAAGTCACTACACTGCACATTAACTTTTGGACCACCACCTATATTTAATTTCCATGTCTACAATCACACGGAATGATTGTTGAGGTGTATCAGAGCATCAAAGGGTACAGGTCCGGAGGACAAATTTGTTCTCTGAGCACAGCTAAAAGATCTGAAGCTTTGTCCACAGAGGGAACATCTTACTTGTCTCACGGGGTGATACACATCTGCAGGTTTAACATCTTTTAGAAAGGACTGCCAGGTTTAAATCCTGGTCACAAAGAGCCCCATATCCAAATTTATATAAGCTTGTTTCCTTCCATTCAGCATACAAAAGGTTTGCTACAGCCCTTGGCACCCCTCTAGCAAAACGGAGCAGGTCTAAGTTTACTCTACTCATGCAAGGAAACTCCTCTGACAAGTCTAACACACGCGTTTGGCTGGGAAGGCTGCAGCACAGGGTTCCCTACTCCTTGCACAAACCAACCTTCCACAGTAATGCAGGGACAGAAGCACTAGGTGGCAAAAAAAGCCAGCAGGTCCTTATTAGTTGCACTCAGAAAATGAGCATTAAGGCACCTACAAAACTTCAGGTTGTTCAACAGCCGCTGTGATGGGTGTCAGCAGGGCCCGTACACCCATCGGTAGGGTTTACTGTTTGCAATGGAAGGACTGAACCCAGGGCTCACAAACATCCAAAGAAGGGGAGAAAGGGGTTAAACTCCCAAATTGTTACTGAATAAATGTTAAAGTACAAATAGCATCGTACTTGGATTTCTGTGCACTGCTTCCTTCCTGGTAATTGCAGTATAACAAAGCATCAAAATAAACAGTAATCCAAAAAAAAAGGCTAAAATTGGTCTGTTTTCCAGATGAGAAACATCTGCAGCAGTAGATCAGATCTTTTCTCTTTTTCCTGAGCAATTACTTAAACAATGTTACGCTCTCATAGGTAAAATTATTCTCCCAGCCTCTTCTATCACTTCATAAATTAAATCAGTATTTTTGGAAGGGAAGTAAAAATCAATAAAGACCTCTAGATAAATAAGAGCAAAAGACTCCCTCAGATGTAGTTGAGATGCCTGCCTTTGTGAACACTTCCTGTGCAGCCGTTCCCATTCCTAGCTACATTTTCTCAAACGGATGAGGAAAAAATCCCTCAAACGCTTACAATTTTTAAATAAGAGCATATTTTTTCTGGAACTAAAATGAATAAGAGAAGGGTAGGATTAGACCAACGCATTAACTGTCTGACTTGTTACCAGACAATAAAGAAGGGCAGTTGCGTTAGCTTTGGAACCACTACTGCCAATTATGAAAGCATTGTGTTTGCCATACACATTGATTAGAAAAACTGTTTATTTGAACTAATAAGCAGTAAATGAGCTGAAATTGTCTTTTCTTTATTTTTAATATGATAAATGGAATAAACTGCGGGTACATCTGCTCTGAGCCTCTTTTCCACAATACGTTATGCCTGAAAAGCCTGAAAAATGCTCTTTGCTATTCCAACATTTCAAATTACTGATTTTCTCCAAAGCATTACCTACAAAACATACATCAGTGCTTGCATGGTTCAGTCCTCGCATGGTTCAGTCCTCATTCTGCATTTAGTTCATCCTCCGAGCTAAACCACAGGGCACGGACAGAACAGAGGCACTCACCTCCCAGTAAATGACGGGCACCTTACCGCAGCCTTGCGAGCACCTCTGGGCACATTGGCACAGCTCAAATAGTTGGGTTCACACTCTCCTCAGGCACGTGTGTGGTGGTGGCAGCCTCCTGGGCAGGTCCTGGGCTGGGCTGGCAGCAGCCCGCAGACCCCCCCAGCAGCAGCCTGAAGGCCCCCACTGCCCCCAGGACCCCCGGGTGGGGTGCATGGCTGCAGCTCCTCGGCTGACAGTGCTTGGGTCAACTGGTCCAGAGAGATTTGTGTCAGGAAAGCCTGGGGTGCAATAATAGAAAGAAGACAGAGGGCCCGAACTGGTTCTTCTAACAACAATTTTTAATGTATGTACATCTTTAACTTTACCGTTGACTGGCTGTATTTCCCTGAGCTTCCTCCCGGTACAAGCAGCCCCTGGGCATTCTGAGTGGGGATGCACACACAAACTGAGGGGTTTTTTTAATTATTTTTCAGAAAGCCACCAAAAAGCCAAAGAGGCCATGCACTCACCTGTATAATATGGCAGCAGCCCCTCGGCTAGCGAGCCCACCGCCGTGCCTTCCAGGGGGCGAGCACCGAGCTTCCGGACAAGTGCCTGCTGCGGCATCAGGCAGGTTCCCTGCTGAGTTCAGCTGGACAGAAAACCTGCAAACAGAGGGGAAAAGAGTGTCAGCAGATAATGAACACCTTATTTTAGCCTGTGGTCAAGTAATTTGCTTTTCTGAGGAGGGATTTTTTTTTTTATTGTACTTGGTGGGGTTTTTAGGGCAACCACGGTAAAGTTTCTCCATAAAGGAAAAGCAAACAGCTGAAGAGTCTTCCCCGGGCTTTAAGTCTCCCTGCAGAGAGTAAACCATGAAGTGTTTGTTAAAATCCTAATCTGATTTAAGACTGCTTTTGACCATGTTAGGGAAGGAAGTGCTGGCTGTCGATGCCCCGTCCAGCTGGGCTTTTAAAATACCATATCAAAGGGAATCGCTATCAAGCAACCTGCACAGACCTGTTACAGCTATATATTGATATTCCAAGCAAACCGCTCAGTATTTGGCTGCAACAAACAGCAAACCCTCTGACAGCAGCCCATCACGTTCCTCCCTCGTGGAGCAGCAGGAGGTGGCACTGATGCTACGTTTTGGTTGCAGAGATGTTCTCAGCCCCCTGGCCAGCAGCACCTGCTGCTGATGGAGAAGCAGCCACCAAGCCACGCTGCTGCACCTCTCTCTTGGTGAGGAAGGGAGCAGACATGCTCCTGGGGACAGGCAGCACCACAGCCTGCCAAGAAAGCCGAGAGGCTGCAGCTCACCACCCCGCTGCCCTGGCCTCGCCACCGCAGTGGGGAGCATGCAGAAGCAGGGGATCAGGGCCACTGGGGTCTCCGCAGCTCCGAGCGGTGCAGCAGGGCTTTAACGTCAGGCAGCGCACAGCAAAGCCTAATGAGCGAAGTTGTTTTGAGAGCACAAAGTGTCCTTATTCTTCAAAAAATGGAAATTTTGTGAGATGTCCGCAGGCAAGCCAAGGAAAACACAAACCGCATGCCTGCCGTGGCACGGGGGCACAAACGCTGTTATTGTTAATGTGACAAAGTCGCATGTCTAGTCACACAAATTACCAGAATGCAGAATTCCCGAGTTTAAAGGAAAACAAAAGTACTGTTAAAATGAGCCACGCTTAGGCCAGGGCACGCTTGACTGCATTCCTTCAAATGCTTCCGAGCTTCCTTGCTTTTGGGAGAAGAGAGAGAGAAACCGGGATCTCCCTTACTCTGTACCAAGCAGTATCAGCAATTTGAATGTACAACAACAACAACAAAATCAAAATAGGCTCTAACTGCCTTGGATAACCTCTTCCTGCTGCCATCCACTCAAGGTCCTAGCTGAAAGCCTTGGTGCAGGTAGCTGAGGGGGTCACCTGCAGGTCCCTGGTGGAACATCAGCAAACGCATATATACGTATATATTTTATTATTTTTTTGTTACGCCACCCACTGTTTAATTTATTTCAATACCTTATTACTCTCTGGATCATCCCATTTTGCTGACACAACGAGCAGCAGTCTGTGGGATACCCAGAAGCGCAGCCTGGCACAGGCAGAGCTGTGCCGCCGTGCAGGGCTCTGCTGTGCCAGGAGCCACGCAGCCAGAGCGACAGCCCTGGCTTCACAGCATTTACAGAGGGGAAAAACAGGAACTTTAAAGATTTAAGCCCTTGACATCTGGATTCTGTCATTGTAATAGGATAAAACAAAACTGTGATCCAGCCTTCTTTGGTCAGGCGCAGATCAGGAGATGAACTTCCACATCTCAGCTCGGCGTGTCGTTATTTTCTGTACGCACAGTCCCCCCAGGAGATTCTCAGGAGCATGGATTGCAACATGAAAACCAAGGCCCCAGTGCACCAGGATCAGAAACGTGTGTTAACTGGAAAGATTTCTGAAGAGTTTCCTTGGCTAGAGCTGATAAGCAGAGGTTTTGCCTTGGAACTGTTTACAAATCCTGGCTCCAGAAAAGCTTAAGAGAATCAATGTGATCATTCACACAGAACTGGTATGCGTGCTTCAAGATTCAGGTGTCAGTTCTGGGGAGATCGAATAGCATGGTTCTTTGAGGGAAAAAAATGCTCTTCTATGTGCCAACACACATTTAGTCATGACTGCAGCTCTCATGTTACTGGGTTCCAGCTTGAACATGGCCTAAAGAGCTGTTTCAGCCCAACAATTACTTAATGTTTTTCAGAAATTTTCAGGAGGTAGGAACAGGGGAAAGACAACATGAGGAACCTTCCTTCTATTCCAAGAGCAACTTTTAAAGAGCAAGATGACCTTTAGTTCAGTAGAATGTGCTTATGTAGCAAGAAGGTTATATTTTTTTAAATGATCCCTTTTCAAACAATTAAAATACACACCCACACCATATGCAAGTACGCAAGTCAAAAATCTCTGCTTTACATCATGCACAGCACTTTTAAATGACATCTCCTTTTTCCGGGGTGGAAAATCACAGTCAGCATTTGTATATAAATATTATTACACAGCTTGAACGTACAAGCCAGGAAACAGAGTGCTGCATGACAACGTGCTAAAAATTCCTTGCTGCATTTTTTTTACATTAAGAACCCAGCCCTGTCTGTACAGTAATTCCATTGTCACACACAGCTCACAGCGGCTTGCAGTTCTCACAGCTACAGCACCAGCACTTCATCAGAAAAGTGAAGCGCAGCCACGCATAGGAAATCCTCTCCTCCTCTTGTGGCAGCGATGCACCGCTCTCCTGAATCCTGCAGGTCAGAGCTGCACACACGTTAAATGCCTGGCTATTGTCATGCTCCCACTACACCTGTGACTACGAACAGGAACATCTGAATTAGGAGCATCAGCATTTCTTCCAAAAGGACACAGACGAAGAGGTCACGTTGACATGCATTCTCTTTAAAGTAATCCATCCTAATAGTAAAAATATGCTTTATTTGATTGACTTCCAACCACCACAAACCTCTTTCCCAGCCTACAAGTGACTAACAGGGCCAAAGACCAGGACTCGACTTTGGTTTTGGCTAAGACAAAGCATAGGGATCTGTTTACCTTGCAGTAACAGGAGTCTGTCTACTGAGTAGCATCAGATCCCAATTTCTCCTGGGAGATTTTATCTTGTTATTCTAGGGTTAGTGAGACAAAAGTTTATTAGTCCTGGGCCTTCCCATCCCCACACAACAAAGTACATAACCTGAGACTGCAGTCTCCAACCTTCAGTTCATCAAGTTCTCCAGTATCAAATGGTGAACTATTATATTGCTAACCACCCCTTTATATTTGAAATTTGGCCTATTTCTGCCCACGTGCATCACCCAGTGCTCGTCCTCATCAGATTTTGTCTGCCCCATGCAGTGCCTACCTTTCTCCCTTGCTCGTTCCCCCCACCCCCGAGAGCAGCCTGGCCCACCTGAGCTTCTTGCCGCAGAAGGAAGCTGTGTGCCAGCCAGCTGTGTGCCACCCAAAAAACAGAAAACTAACAAGGGACAGAAACAGGAGAGTGCCACCATCGCCTCCATTAGCCAGTGGGAGGGGAACAAGATGTAGCGGTGCTAAGAGCAGCAGGGGACACGGATTTTAGGGCACAGGGAAATCCTTACACCTGCTACAAATGGTTTGGCAGTGAGATGGGGGGAAGATAGGACTGCCCATTAGGGACACCCACGGCTGGCCTGGGAGCAGAGCTGCTGGTAACAGCGGAGAAACACCCGCAGCACGAGGGGAGGTGAGCAGGGAGGCTCCAACGCTGAGCGAGCTGGGGGCTGCAGGCACCGCTGGCTGCCTGCCCCACTGCCCCTGCAGCCCCATGTCTCCTCCTTTCTGCACATCCTCCTCCGAACCCGAACGTCAATATTGCATTCAAATATTGAACAGTTTTCTTTGGCAAGGAGATACAAAGCTGACCGCTTCCTACCTCCAAATGGTAGCAGCTTGCACCATGGCTCCACACGCAGCCCATCGTCTTCGGGTTTCTCCGAGCACAGAGGCGCTCCCGAGCGCCTTCCTTCCTGCCGTCCGCCCGCGGATCGATGCGGTGCTTCCCAGCCCCTCCGCCTCAAGGTCAGGAAAACAGGGCTTGCAAAAGCAAGCTAATATTAATTTCAAATGCTATCTGCTTTTGTTTGTCAGTAAGCAGGACTAATCACTGGGCAGAGGAAACACGTCGCCTGAACTTTGTTGCCCAGACTGGTTGTCTTTGGGCAGCGAGTCTCTAACATCAGTAAGATCACTGACTCGCAGGGAAAAAAGAAAAACTGAAGAAAACCAGGAATGGGGGAGAAAAAAAACATGAAGGTGTCCAAAAAGGATTTCATAAGCAACAAAGCAAGACAGAAAAGCTTTTCAAGATTTGTTAAAGACAAATCATTAAACATTTACTTTTCTTCCTGTTGCTGTTTGAAGTTTCCACATTACCGTGCCATTCACTGTGCGAAACGACTGGAACCGATGGGCATTTTGGCAGCACGGACAGCTGGCTGTGGCCCAGCAGAGCTGTCATAACATTGTGATATACAACATCAGAGATGTTCTTTAAAAATAAAAAAATAAAAAAATGTAAATTCTGTGAAAGGTAACAGGTTAAAGCCACAAAGAAGTGTTTTTCAAGTGTTAAAAAAATTCCTTTGAAATTATGTGTTTTCCAGTCTACAACTTTTTAATGGATATAACCTGGGTATTTTCAAAGCAGGGACAGGAGGAAAGTAGTCGGGAAAATATTTAAGTGTTAGAATATGGTAATTACGTACATATATGTGACTCCGTAATGCCCAGCAATACTTCTAAGAGGGAAGGGCTGGCTTAGTTTTATTCCACTGCCGTAGCCCAGGCAATGATGGGCAGCGAGGGGAGTGGAGCGGTGCCACGGGGACAGGCTGGCCCTGGGCTGGGGCTCCACGCACGGCATGGGGCAGGGCAAGCAGCATCTTCATCCTTTTTCTATGATATATATTATATATACACATCAGAATAAATAAAAAAAAAAAAGTTTAAAATTGTTGCATGGGGTTGGAAAAGGAGGCCACACCAAATCACGTTAGCGTTACAGGACAGGAGCAGCGATGGTTAAGACACCCATTTAATCATCCCCAGTCCTGTGGAAACAGCAAAGAACTGCAATACAGCATGGTTTTACAGTACACAAAAATATCGTTTTACATCAGCCTGCCACCTAGGTAGCTGCAGAGCGCTGACACCATCCCCAGTAAAGTTCTTGCATTTTAAACCTTAACCTCAGCAGCAAAAGAAACCAGTTAACAGAAATGCTGCTAACTACTGCAGCAGCTAAGCTGGAATTAAATACCTCCCTTTTTGCTATAACTTCCATAAACTTAAGTTTCACAAAACTTAAGTTTATGAAAACTACAAAAATTAAGTTTATTTTTCATAAACTTAAGTTTGTGAAATTTACAGCAATTCCAGATGGAGCCTTGCAGTGCAAAGTTACACAGCTTTTCAGGAGAGTTCTAGCTTTCTGTTCAGTACTGGCAAGAATTCCAGGGCAGAAGGCAGTATTTTATCAGGCTGCTGTCTGTAATTTCTAGCTCTCTTTATGAGCCAGTGCTGAAGAAGTGAGAACAATCCCAATACTTGGATTTTTCAGGATCAAACTGGCCTGCTAGAGCAAGATGAACACCAAAAGGCTTGTAAAGCACTGCCTTGTGGTCACTATGACTTTTAACACCAGTAATTTCCCACAGTGTTGCTTTATTTGTCAGGGAACACAGTTTCCTCCACATTAAAATTAATTTCTTAGTCACAAGTAAATGGATAGGTTTTTGAGAAAGATGCTAGCAGGTAACTGGCTGATAGCTTCAATTCTTCCTTTACATTTCAATATATATATGCACCAACTCTCACAAGCCTGGGCACCCAGTGTCCCCGGGACTGCCCTGCACAGACCAGCTGTAAGGCTGCAAGCTCCGATACGATGCGGGATGCTCTGCAGAAGGGACCTCACTGCTGCTGAGTTTCATAAGACCTGGGGTCGGGGCTCCCAGGCACGCAGAGAGAATGGGAATAGCAACACTTCCACTGCCCTGAAAATATGTTTGCATTTGTTCATTTTGTTGCTAAAAATGCTCAAGTCACATGGGAATGCCTGGGAATGCAGCCCAGGAATTTCATTTGTAAGCAGAATTGTATTTCTGGAGATTATTGACCTGAACTGTAAATAAATATTCTGGGAAAAAAAATAGAAAGATTCACAATTTATGCTCCTTGAGATGATCTACTCAACCCGAAACACTTGGAAAGATTTCCCATGGGGCTCTCACCAATCCACTCTCAAGTGGCTGAGTCCTGCAGGTTGTTAAATAACCCCCAGTCCCTTCCGCCGGTGCTGAGTGGATCCAGTTTCAGGTCTGGAGCCTATGATGGGAAAATCCATATCTAAGATTTACAGAGTCTCTGTCTGATAACACGTTTTGTTATTCTGCCAGTTGGACAGCAGGAAAGATCACAGCAGCCTCAGCAGAGAATCCTGTTTATTCGTTACAGCCAGCTCGTATCTGCTCTCTACCCCAAGGACTCCTAGCTGTGCAAACTACAGTTATGTGGAGCTGTGAATCTAAAACCTTTATTCTGGTGAGGTACCAACTTCAGAGTTTGCACTTACCTTAGTGGATCTTTTCATCTTGGTGAATTGCAAATTGCTGATATACTGAGGTCAGATTTTGATACTAGGAGACAGCCCGCACATGGCAAACATTAACCAGCCCGGTATCCTCTAAAGGAAGGAAACGAATCAGCAAACACCTTCAAACTGGCAACATTCTGAAAAGCAAGTGCAAAAGACAGTGTGCTCAGCTGGAATTAAAGCTGCCAGGCAAGTCAGATGTAATTGCAAAAAATAAAGAACTAAACTACCTGATCCTGCAGAAAATTCGCATACCTCAGGCTTACAGCCCAATAATCCCAGTGCTGTAACTGGGAATCTTATTGCACCAACGCCAGATAACTGCATGGATCCAGAGACCTAGATGTGCCAGCATGATTCTGTCACTTAAACACCGAGCAGCTAAATGCTCTTTGGGATTGCAGGTAAAATAAAAATTCTGCTCAGGTCTATGGTGGACCCCTTAGCGTTCATTTTACGTTTTATGAACTTTTATCCTACTTCCCTGAGCTCATGGTTTAGTTAATGGCGTGGGTTCAGTTACTACAATTGTTCATAAACACTAAATTATTCATGTAGAACCAGGTCAATAGATATTAAAAGCTGAAGTTACAAAACAAAAGTCAATGGTGAATTACTGCAGAAAGCAAAAGTGCTGGCGTAATGGTTCCCATCTCAAACACCGCACTTATGGGCTGCTGCTACGAGGCAGGTGTCAGTGCTGGAAGTCACCTGAAAGCAACCAAGAGGACGCACTTTGGAAAATATTTCCCACTGGTGTCATCCCAAAGCACCTCAGGAGCTCACTGCTACCCTGGGGTGCACCCATCACATTCCTGAGGCATCATGTTCCCTCCAAGATGGAAGGCACAGCTTCCCCACTGGGTCAGGTGTTTGCTGCATGGAGTTTTGTTGACGTTTGCCTCATTATTTTCTCTTAAACCATTCTGAATGAACTGGTACAGAACTTCACACAGCAGATTGTTGCCACAGCACCAGTTCGAGACTGAAGAGCATCCTTTAGACCAGACGTCTTTCATGGGCCCATGCCCCAGAAGCCAAAGCCGCTTCCCATTCCTTGGGTTAGAAATAAAACTGAACGTTTCCATAGCCAGGTAAGGCCACAGAGCAGAACTGCACGGGAAGGAAGGAAATGAAGCACAGCCAGCGTTAATTATGCAAAGCAAGATGTGACTTAAAGGATGTGAGTAATGTCTGGATGCAAGCAACAGGTGCCTGATAAGGCAGGAGGAAACCCAGACCTTTCATCTGCGCCGCAGGAGCGGACAACTGCGATAGCCCCATTTATAACTGAGATAACGAGGCCTAGACACCTCGAGGGTGGACTGCAATGCTTATGAAGTAATCTGAAGAAGAGGGGATGCCGCCGCCCTTGTGCCAGGGAGCTGGGCTTCTGGACAGAGGCCCCTGCTGCACACTGCAGCGCTTCAAGGCAGCGAGATAACAGCAAGATAAAGCTCGGGAACGCTCTTGTGATCACTGCGGGAAGGGGTCCGGTACTCCCCTTCACCCACCAGAAATACAGGGCCTGCTTCAACACCCACCCATGGGTACATTTTGGGCAAGCGACAGGCTCAGACACTTCCAACCCTCCCAGCTCTGCCAGACATAAAGGCTCACAAACAGCCTTCAAGAGCTGTACCCCATCCTCCTATCCCTGCAGCTAAGCAGGCACCTGATGTTGTTTGGCATCTGTTTTGTGGCACTTGTTTTCAGTTTGGCATCTCCACACAGCCCTCGTGCAGGCTGTGGTGAGCGGCAGCACGAGCTGTCAGTGTAGCAAGCACCGTTTTGCCCATGTTTTTGTCATTCCCCACCCACCCCCTCTTACTTACTTCTAGGTAGCACAGACCAGGCCCCATAACTGTTGTTAGCAATGCACCAGAGGAGGAGTATTCTTACAGCAACATTCACACAAATTATCTGGCATACGTGACAATATCTGATAAAACATCAGTAGGCCTGACTTTTCCTACTCTGTTTGTGGTTAAAATCATCACAGGCAAACGCATCAGAAACACACGATGCTGCCCAGGATTGATTTGCAGCAGTGCATTTCCATGCTTGGGAAATATCACCTCAGTGGATTAAAAGGCAAAGACCCAGTCATTCAGGTTTTATGAGCCATTTCTAAGAGTTAGGTGAGAAATAAAGTGTGATTCCCTTTTATTATTTTAATAGGAAATTTTAATCTGCAGCTTCCGTTCTTATAATGTAGGCAGAAATGGTTAAGTAAATAATGAGAAGCGAGAAGTTCTCCTCCTTGTGTTACCAACAGATGGCAAAACTACCCATAAGGGCATCCTCTGGTTTCACAAGGCAAGGCCAGATTTAAAAACATCCTCTGTAACAGTTTGAAGCCACTGCAATTCTGCATGCAAATTAGAAAATCGCACATGCGGTGTCAGCTTAGGTACAGAATTAGCTGCTGCTTCATGCAGGGGTGCTGCTTGTGTGCTGTCTCACCATAAGGCTGCGAACGTCAGCCAGAAGGGATTTGCAGACACATGAAAACCTCAGCAGATAAAGCCTACACATGTGCTCTTGATCCAGCTTAAAGATAGTAAAATGCCAAATGACCAAAGATTTAACATGGCTAAACATTCACAACGTCTCAGGAGCTTAATTTATGCATTCCCGAGGGAATTGCACTTTCACTTCGCTAAATTGCCTGCATATTTGCTTTTTTCTGATGGCAGATTAGGAACCCTGCATTTCCTTAAAGCACCAGCTTTTGGCCGCGACACCCACGCCCACCCTGGAGCCCTGCCAGCCCGCACTCTGCGCAGGCAGGGCTGGAGCGCCGTGCTGCAGCGCGATCCTCCGCGAGTGAGCCCAGGCAGCGGCTGCGGGCGACGCTCGGCTGCTCCCCACCAGCCCAGCCCCAGGCCCGGGCCAGCAGCAGCGCAGTGGGGAGGAAGAAACTTTCAACGAGTGCCTGCCCCTCTGAGCACAAGCGAGCCCCAGGGTTTAGCTTATGTCACTGTTAAGTCTCTGTGTGATAACTTTGCGAAAAGCACAAACCTGAAAGCCCAGAGGAAAGTTGCTCTCCCCGCAGCGAGCTGTGGCAGCATTCGCTTCCTGGGCACCGGAGAGGGTTCGAGGAGCTCTGCCTGCATGCAGGAGAAAATGAGATCTGATCCACACACCAAAAACCCTGAAGTCACTCATTTAGCGTGCTCCCTTTGACTTGTCAGGCTGTAAAGGGAACTGTGGTTTTATTTATTTTGTTAAGGCCAGGAAAACAAATAAAACCGGGTAGCAGGGGACATTCCTCTAAGGCAGACCCAGCTCCTGAGCCCTGAAGCCCCACGTGCGCTCAGAAGCAGACTGCATGTGTGCACCACGCCAAGCCCCCAGGGAAGGTTCCTGTGCAGGGCTGGGTTACACGAGTGGCTCCTTCATGCAGTGTAACTGCTGCTGCACGCAGCTCTGGGGGAACGTACAAGACACCTGCAACCCCAGAGCCCAAATCTACTATGAAACCAACAGTGATCAACAGCAACACAGCAACAGGACACAAAACGTCTGATTCAGATGTCATTTTTCTGGAGCCTGTTGCTGAGTTAATCAGCACTAATCAGTACCAACAACAGGTGAAACCTTATCACCTGGGGGGCGGCAGTAATAATCCAAAGAGAGCACTGAATATGGTGGTGGCACACAAGGAGAGTTGTATTTCTGTTGCTCATGATTTGAAAGAGGAAATCCTGAACACTTCTCAGTATTTGCTACTACCAAAGAGAGCTGAATTTCTCAGCACCTCGTTGAATTTGGCTTCCATCCAAATACCCAAATCCACATCCCTAATAACTAACTCTGGGTTGCAATGTGCATGTCATCATAGATCTACTAATTGCAGGACAAAAAGACTGCAAAGCATCTAGCTAGATGATGGGTGTTTTCTGTCTTCAATGGGAAGGAAAAATATTTTGGAGGTTCCAGGAACAGGCAGCATAAGCTGGACAAGTATTTTGTTGCTACATGCAGTTTCAGTAAAACAAATATGGTCTGAACCTGACAGTCAAACTAATGCAAAGCCCTAAAGAAAATAGGAATGTAGCTTCTATCACAAAACATAGGCAGCTTCTTGGCTCTTCTAAGGATAAGCAAGAAAAGAATCAAGGAATTTACTTTACAGGCAATGCAGTTGCGGCAGCACTATAATCATCCCAGCAAAGAAATCATGTTCAGAAATCTACATCAATTTCAGGGTTTAAATGGGCATGAAATGAATAAGCTATTAATTTCCTGAAAAAAAAAAAAAAAAAAAAAAAGGCGTGCCAGCTCTGTATCACTGGCACTGCAAACAGACATAAACATATTACAAGCCTCAGGATAAGTGGTATTTCTTCTAGAGCCTCAGCTTCCAGCGTCACACCATGGTAACGTGAAGTCCCTTGCTGGTGCCCTTCGTCAACACCACAGAACCCTCTGTGAGGACAGCCTCATCCTTCCGGGCAGTAGCATGATGTTTTTACAGAGGACAAGGAGATTGGAGGGCTGGTGATGAGCACCAGGCCAGCAGTGGGGCAGAGGCCGGCCCCACACACAGCCCAGCCCCATGCACCCACCTCCTGGCTTGGGGACATGCACAGCCACACGTGTGCCCATAGTTCCTCCTGTTGGCAAAGGAAAGCTGAAAGTGCCAGGAGGCTCTGGTGCAGGCAGCACACTGCCCACTCAATGGGGCTTTGCTTCAGTGACCCACAGGTCAGCTGGGGAATCTTGACCCAAACCAGGGCCAGCTGGTACGAACAGGGACAGCAGCTTGGAGGAATCCACACTCAGTTCCAGTGCAAAGCAGCCTCACATGCCTGAGCACAGCAAACATGATAAGCTCTAGGAAGAAATCTCCCTGTCCATAGGGAAGAAGTGGCCCAATAGGGGAATTCAGGAATAGAGGGAGAAAGGAGAGATGGATTAACTCTAAAAAGATTCACCATTTCAGAATTCCATGCACACAGACTTCATGCAACAGGTAGCAATACCAGCAATACACTGAGTTCTGCAGCTTCAGCTTTCTCTCCCCGGAATCATGGCTAGACACCATTCCCTCCCCCTCCGCCCCCCAGATGAATAATAATTCTTACTTCCTCTCTGCTGTTTTACAGCTAGGGCTTTGTTAAGAGCATACCATCTAGCTGGGCTTTGCCTATAACTTCTGTGTAATTATAGCACCAGCCCACCAGCGTTCTTTGCTACTACGTAGTAGTTTGCAATTGCTATGTAGGCAGTTAGGGTCTCGCGGGGAGATGATTACTGTACTGCAGCTGAGGTCTTCCCTCACGTTTATGGTACGTATCACCCTGAAGTAGAGAATTCAGTATTCAGATATAAAAGCCTTAGCTCTGAGATGCTTGACTCTCACGTTACTGCAATGTTACAGCACATTTGCAAAACTCAAATCAAGGCTTAAAATTTATGCAGATGCTGTTGCTGAAAAACACACTGAAAAAATCAGAGCAGATTTTTTCCTCAGACATTTGAGTCTTTCAGCTTTGAGCTGATTTCCAGCACTAAATACAGCGAGACATTATTTTTGTGGGTTTTCCCTTTATATAAGCTTCTTAAAATCGCATTTCCTTCTATTCCCCATTTATTTGCTAATTTTCAAAATCAGACAGAATTCCTAGGCTTGTCCAACCTTCAGAAACTGTATTGTAAAGAACACTACCAGTAACAAAGCAACATTCTTAATGAACATTTTCTGTTTATTCTTAAAAGAAAGCATCAGTCTTGTATATTTGATGTCTAATATTTTGTGTACCACTCAGATAAGCTGTTCTTTAGAGACTGTCCTTCTTCTGTCCTTTCCTTGTTAAATTGCATTTGCCCATGACCCATGAACACTGCTCCCACTTGGAAAGGTCACTGCCCTCAGAGACAAACATATACATAACTAAACAGTCAGTCTCTGAGCACACGCTCTTGAAGAGAAATCTTTTCTGTGAGGCAGAAACATACAATGCTCATGTTAGCACTAAATAAATAACACAGATCTTTTTTTCAGTGTTGTGCAAGCTTTTAAATATGTGCCATAAATATAACAGGAAATGGGGTTTGGTTTGTACTCTGAAGATTACTGTTCTCATCTGTTAAAAATACATCATGATTCTTCATCCATTTTCACTGTAAAGCAACCTGCCTGCACGGATCCTGAAGGACCATGCACACAAAGCCTCAGCCTGTAGCCATTTCTGTATCAGCTGAGAATTAAGGGAGAATCTCCATTTGCTGAACAGAAACTGAAGCATATAAGGACGTTGCAGAGCTCTCAGTGCTCAGTTAGGGCAAGGTTTTCAGGGAGCCCGATATCTAACAGCAGAATAGCAGTTGCTTGGTAAAGATCATTTGAAAATCTGACCCTGAGGGCCTGCCTCACATTGCCTGCAGTGCACCCAGGATGGGATCCAATGGGGCTTACGACAAGCTAAACGAGGAAAAAGCTGCAAAGCTGCGGACAGCAACATAAAACGCCTCACTTCCATTAAGCAGGACATCTTGCTCCTGGTGGTTTTGTGGAAGCTGCACAGCTCCATCCTACCTCCTTCATCTTTCCAAAAGAGCCATAAAATAAATCTACGCGTTGCACATACCACATGGAAACACAGCTGCAGGTTTTACCGGCATTTTCACGTTGCTATCGCCAGCAAAACACGCAGCGCATAAGCAGAAGGACGGCAGCGCCGGTACGGCGGCGAACGGAGCGAGGCAGGTCCGCGGGCAGGGCAGAGGCCGGCGGCAGCGCAGGACGCGCGCTCGCCCCCGGGAGCTGCCGGCCCTTCTCGCCCCCCTCCCCGCCTCGCCGGGCTGCGGCGCGCCCACGGGGGGCAGACACCCACGGGGGGGAGGCAGCGCCCACGGACGGGGACAGCGCCCACCCCCAGCCACCCCGCATCCCCCGCCGGGGGGGTGCAGCCGCGGGGGGGGGGGGGGGCGGCGGGGAGGGGCCGGTGCCCCCCCCCCCCCCGCCCGTGCCTGCAGGCCCCGGCGGGGGGCGCGGTGCACGCGCAGCCGCTGCCCTCCATTCATAAAAGCAAACCGCAGCGGGCCACAGCCGTGCCCGGCCGCCGCAAGCCGCCGCGAGCGCCTCGCCGGCCCCATTCATAAAAGGGAGGCGAGCATGCGCCGAGGCGCCCCGGTGCCCACCCATTCATAGAGCCGCGAGGCCGCGCCTGCGCAGAGGGGCGCGCTGCCCTCCCATTCATAAAATAGCCATTTTCCCAGGCAGCGGCTGTTGCGGCACGGCGGCGGAGCGGGGCAGCCGCTGACAGCGGCGCTCGCAGGTCCCTGCCGCGGGCCCCGGCCGGGCGATGGTGCTGGGCGCGCTGCTGCCGGTAGGTCCGCGCCCCGCGGGGGCTCGGCTGGGCTGGGCTTGGGCTGGGCGAGGCGGGCAGCTCCCCGAGCGGCTCCCCGAGGGGAAGCCGTGCGCTCCGGCTGCGTGCGTTCGTCTGTCCCCTTGCTGCAAGGCGCTCAGGAGCGCGTTTCGCTCGGTGACTTCTCCGGCAGCAGTTATCCGCGGTCGTGCGGAGTAGTAGATGGCTGCTGGTGCCTCGCAACCTAGAGGAGACTTGGCGTTCTGAGGAAATCGCCGGCTTCCTTCAGAATTCGCGTTTGTGTGCCTGTAATTCTTATTTATGCCTCTCTTCTACATCCTTTCAACATCTGCATTTGATGTACGTATATGGCAGGCAGGTTTTGCCACACTTGCGTCGGGATTATTTGCAGGGCTTTTATAACAGAGCGAGGCTCCTCTTTCTGCTGGAGGGATGTCTTCTTCCTCCGCAAGGGATCAGAAATGTATGGTCACCTGGGCTGACAAAGAAGAACTGGGTATTTCTTACTTTAGAATAAGAACACTGATTTTACATATTTTCTCTCTTTTCCAAAGCCATACATCTTGCTAGTGTCAAGTAGTTCTGAGCTGTCTCCATAATAGGACACTTCAGAGATCAGCCACTGGTGTGTCAGATCTTTCCTGCACGACCTTTGCTCTTTAGCATTTTATTTCATACATCTGTCTTTTTTAATTATTTTTTTGGATGTTTTTGGCCTTACTGCTTTATTCCATCGCTGTTCTGTTCCCTGTCTTGCTGTACACTTGGTTGCTTCAGTTTTAAATCTGGATGGATTATATATTTTAAAGGCTAGTAGCAATAAAAATGTGTATCTAGAATAATTTCATAAAGATATATGAAATATATCATATATTGAGGGAAAAACCTGTCTTGGTTGCTCTTCTCTCCCAACTGCGTAGCAAAGATAAGCCAGGATTTTATTTTCTGGTACCAGTCCTGGCGTCACAGGAGAAAGACAAGCCTAGAGACGACATGTTCTGAAAATTCATTATCAGAAGGGGAATGGAAAAAACAGACAGGGGCATATAAAAGGCACAAAGGTCTTAGAGGAAAGCAGGGCTGGAAAATGCAGACCTTGGAAATGGCAGTGCAAATGAATATCAGCGTTAATCAGCAGGAGGAAAAGGCTTCACGCTTTTTCCTGAAGTGACCAAGAGATGGGTTTGATTTCTTCATTTAAATCCCTTATAAATCCAACTTTTTAAAGGGTGTAGGAGAGAAAAGCAGAAAAAAAAAAGAAGGAAAAACATCGCTGATTAATCCAGAGTAGAAAAGGCATGTTCTAGATTCTTTAAAACTTCTTCTTCTGCTCCCTCTCTTCCAAACCACGCAAAGGGTACAATATGTCAGAAAATTAGCTTAGGAATTGTTGTTTAATTAAGTATAGAAAAACCCAGCTTTCCCAATATCAAGACTTCCTCCCTTTCTCTTTATTTTGGGTTGAAGAATAAAGCTACAATTTGTGCACTGAATCACAATGATCTTGATGACTAGCTTCCCCCTTCTCCATATAAAAATGAATGATAGCAGGAGGAGGGGTTGTTCTCAGTTATTGGAACCCCACTGGGGATGTCTCATTGATAAATGTGCCATTTTCCATGGGCTACTGTGTTTCTGTTGCTAGAAGGGACTCTATATTGGTATTATAAAATTAAAAGGACTATTTCTGAATACTGCAGTCCTTTTGAAATTCTCTGTGAGGTATGTGCAGGGGAGAAATTATTTGTTCTCCTCCTGAAACAGCAAAACAAAAGCTGTTTTCATGGAATCATGACTAATTCCCAGATCATACTGGGAAATGCTACATCTCAAAAAGCAATCTCCCCACCACCACCTCACAAATAAAACTGTAACCGGACTTCAGAGAAGTGAAATTTGCCACCCTTGCAATACTACAGCAATAATTAATTCACGGTTCCGATAGTTTTCCAAATACTGACTGTAAAAGCAAAAAGTTCATTAGTCATATTGCTGTGCAGTTTTCCAAATTCAGCCCAGTACTTAAAACTGCCTTTTTAGAGGCAAAGTCACACAATGTTGTTTATTCTTTTTAAATCCAATACAACATATTTCCGTCAGATAATGTAAAATCCTTCTAATATGGTCATCATTTAGTACCATTAGCTTAATAGATTATATCTGAGATTAGTTTTCTGGCCTTAAAATAAATGTTCTTATCCAGTAAAAGGCCTTGACTAAGAAATTTGAGTCCCTAGAGATCTGAATGTTCATGGGCCAAAATGTGCTTTAGTCACTCACACCATAGGAACAGCCTTTAGCTGGACAGAGACAGCTTCTTGGAAGTCAACGGGTCTCATTTCCCAGCTTCTGAATTTCCAAGCTCTGGCAAGAATTTAGTGTCTCGTTTTAAAAATGGCAGGTTTCCCTAATAAGCTTTCTATTTTTTTTTTCCTTATTACTTGTAGAGAAAATTCTAGCTTTTCTTAGATAGATAAGGCTTATAAGGAGGGGAACAAAAAGAATCAACACAAATATTTGGTTAATATTAACGCACTTCATGGAAAGGAGCTTTTTCCTTTCTTTTCTTTTTTTTTTTTTTTTTTAAGAATTCACAGCTTAACTCAAAATTCAGACAGCCTGAGTCTTAATGAACTCCAACATTATATATTATTCTTAATCACACATTTAAAATGTGCTATGGAGAGGCCTCCTCCAACTTGAAACGTAGTCACCCTTTGTTAAAAGCTTTTATTGAACCTTCTGACTTCAGGTGGCAGCAGTGTGTCCCTTGTCACTGCTGGGAGGTCTGGGCAAGAGGATGTCCTCAACGCCACACAAAGGCAGCGGCAGTTTGTCCCCTCACTAGCAGCCCCTTGGCTGGGACAAGGACCGTCCCTCTGCGTGTGGCTTCCCCGGGCACTCGTCGGGGCCAGGCTCAGCCGGTCCCACCAGATCTGCCAGGCCCTGCAGATCCCCCGTAGCCAGCCCTCCTGGCTATCAAGGATAGCCCTGGGGCCCAATGCCCTGGCTCTGCTGTCTGCACATCCGAGGCATTTCCCCCTTCCCCACCCAGCTTTGTCCAGGAGCTGGGGACCAGAGAGCCGATGGGGGCAGGAGGCATCCACACTGCCCAAAAGCCCTGCATGCAGCCGGGATAAACTCTTTTGAGACAAGTTTTTCTAGACTGTATAACCACACCACGACAGAAGAGAGAGAATGCAGTCATGGTTGTTATACAAGTAGTGAT
The DNA here is from genome assembly GCF_011077185.1 of Oxyura jamaicensis. Classification (NCBI taxonomy): domain Eukaryota; kingdom Metazoa; phylum Chordata; class Aves; order Anseriformes; family Anatidae; genus Oxyura; species Oxyura jamaicensis. The sequence goes on along the minus strand of NC_048905.1, from coordinate 18,048,075 downwards.
AAATTAGAGGAGCAACTGTTTTACATGGCTTACCACCGATTCTGAGTGGTGCTGACTTGCGTAGGCCTTGGAATACGTGGCCTCCCTTGACACTACACTACTTCAAGTGTATTGATTTCAATTATGATGGTTTCTTTGCATTCTGCTACATCTATAAAGATATTGTTGCTTTTTTGATTTTCTTCCTTTTGCCCCATTGCCTCAGAAATTCATGCGTCCTGTGGAGCAAAGAAAATGAGCACATTTCTACAGTACATTTACCGCCACCATTACGACAAATATTTTAATCTTAATTAGGTGACTGTGACTTCTCCCTGAGAAGGGAATTCAGCTTTTGTGTGGATGATAGCAGGTCTAGGATCACGGTCACCATGAGGAGGTGCGATGCAGCTGCTGGGTGACAAGACTCCAAGAGCTCTGGTGTCTCCTCACCACCACCGAGCAAAGCAAAGCTGCAGGTGGGCAGCCCTGGCCTTACCGCAGCCCCTGCAAGGCTCTCCCTGCCATTGCCAGGATTTGGCCTCGTTTCTCTGGGGCAATTTCTCCATCCCTACCTCACAAAAGCTTGAGATGCTTCACTCTTTGGAAAATAGCGATACAAATTCTTATGCAAAAGACAAGTTTGTTGTACTATGCTGAAAATGCTTCCCTAGTTATGGCAAGGAAGCAGGAGGCTCTCTGGGTGCCGTTATCTCCTCCCGATGTCAGCAGGACAAAGTGTCCCTGGGGCTCCAGACAGCGCCACGCAGACCCTGCGGGCTCAGCTGCTCCCAGCCACACAGGACACAGGTCCAGGCTCAGAAGAGGGGCAGGAGCTGTGGTACAAAGGTGCACGGGACAACCCAGTGCCAGCAGTCCCAGTAGAAATCCTGGTTCAGCAAGGCGAAGAGCTCTGGTGCAGACCGGGTACAACGGAAGGGACAGGCTGCGCAGGAGGGGCTGTTAAGGCTTAAATGCATCAGAAAGAAGCAAAGTGCCCCCGATTTAGTACTCACAGCTTATAAAGTACAGGAAGAGCATTCAGTTGCTGCACTTCTCTGAACATAATGGCAGTCTCCCTGTTAGCAAGTAGACCCCAGGCAGCACGTTTGGCATTTCTTTGAGACGTAAGGCCGAGTTCAGGTGCTTGGTGAGCGTTTCTACAACTTTCAGAGGTGGCTGGGGCTGAACTGGGATGCTCCGCATGTGGTGCTGGCTGGGCAGGAGGTGGGGCATGGCAGCAGGCTGTCCCAATTTCCTGCTGACTTCAGTTGGCTGGGGGCACTGGGGATGTTTCAGGATCACACGGGTGCCTTCCAGGGCCTGGTTTAGCGGGATTGCTTCCATGCAGGACCTAATTCTGGACACCAGAGTCCCTTATTCTCATTATTTGTGTTACTGCACACATCTAGAGAGCTGTTAAACATGAGAGAGAACATATTAAAACTAGTAACTAATAGGTAATAGAAAGTTATGAATATTATGCATGTCTGCACTCATTAAATATTTAATCCAAGGTCCATTTTGTTTTTCAGTAGCTGGAAGACAAGTTATCCGACTCCACTTTGAGAATAAAAACACTAGAACCTTATTGCTTTCAACTGCAGAAATTGTTCTGAAGACATTAATGTGCATGAGCTTTCCTGTGGGTTTATATGGCTTTCTCACTGAATTGCCCACAAGGATGTAGCTATCTATTAAAGTTATGCAGGCAAGTCCAAAATCCTATTAAAACATACGATCACTTCTGTTTTAACTTCATATGACTGAAGAATCTCACAAAACTTTTGAGTCTGAAAAAATACCCAAACACTTTAAAATAACAGTTGGTTTCCTACAACTTTAGGATTTGTAATTATCTTGTATCATAGTAATTTTAAATTGGCAATACCTAGATGAGGAGATGAAACAAACTACAGCACATTTATGGACTTGAGCCTTTGAATCCGACACAGCTCCCTTGGAAGGGAATATATTTTGACTTCAAAATTGTATGTGGTGAGCAGCCATACAGTCCCTGGATGGCATGGGGGAAGAGAAATTTTCTCTACATGGGATTTTGTTGACATTTCTGCTTTGAAAAGAGCTTCATTGTTTCACCTACCTCTAAAGAATGAATAAATCCCAATGCAAGAACACACTCAGGAGTTTTCCTTCCTATTGACTACGTTCAGAAAATTGCCTGTACAAATGCATCCAGTGACTTTGTGCCCATGTTAATGCTATAATATTGTAATTAGTGATGATCAAAGATTAAGCGGTTTTGTTTACAAGTACTGTGTATGGCACTTTTTTCCTCAGAATTAAAATGCAATTTTCAGTTGGACTGAATTAGTACAGTGTGCTACAAAGGCATTACAAAACGTTTCATGGCTTTTGTGAAGGCACGGTGCTTAAGTTATCTTAAATCTCCTGTTCCACTTTTTCTTCTATTTTTCTTTTTGTTTGCCTGAATCTAAAGTTGTAAATGGCACATCTCATTATATTAAGTCTGTTCAATCTGAGCAATTAATTCAGTACCCGTGAGCAGTGCGTAACTGACACGGCCACAAGGAGCAGATCTGTTCACAGCGCTGCCTTCGCAAAACCCAGGCCTGTCTTATCCCGGCAGGAGAGCCTGAGCAGAACCCTTCACCCTTAAGGGCTCTGGCATTTGTAGCTCGTCTCTTGTACCCAGCCCCTTCCTGGTTAGCCTGGGGGCTTCACCAGGCAGCTGCAGGGCCTCCCGAAGGGGGAGAGAACGGGAGAGGCAGGAGGGCACCCTCACTCAAGGTCTGAAGTTGTGCCAGGTCACCCCGACCACCACTTGGACTGGAGATGTGGCTGCAACAGAGGCTGCAGACCAAGGCACCAAAGTCACAGCATACAGCAGTGTCATCCTGCCTGACAAGCACCTGTGTGCTAGTGGGGAGGCAAGGGAGGGCACTGTGTCCACGTCTGGAACAGGAACGAGTGCACATCATCCCTCCTGGCTCCCCAGGAGGATCCTGTATCCTTCTGTCTCCCTGCGAGCTGACTGCCTTTCAAAGGATGCCTTGATGTGTTGCTCAGCCATCCTGGAACTGTTTCAGACTGGTTGCAGCTGTGTTTTTCCCCCGGGGAGCACAATAACCAAAAAAGGCCAAGTTCTGATGTCTCTGGGGTCTTCCAGGGAAGTCATCAGGAGGCGTGAACGTACCATGGCAGGCACACCTCAGCCTGCAAGAATTCACGGGAGCAGTCTGCTTCTTGACTTGCTCCTGCACAAATCCTGAACCTGAGAGCTTTGTGGGATGGATCCCTCTCTTCTGCCAAGAGAGAAGGACCCACTCCTGCCACACCAACACAGCACCCCTCTGCCCTTCACTGTGGCAGGGATTTCTCACAGGTCAGCCTGCTGAAGGCTCTCAGTAAGGCTGACTGATGCCCGCCACGAAACCCAAAATCTTCCTTTTCATGGGATGCAGACATCGAGCTTCAAGCAGAGACAGCTCAGGGAAAGACATGCTTAAGGCGTGTGCCAGGGGAAGCACACAGATGCAAAACCCCAAAGCAAACACACCATAAATTATCGTCATTGTTCTTGTCAGGCAGATCCCAGCAGGGCAGAGCCTCCCTGTAGAACCAACGGCACCCGGCTCACGCTCGAGTTCAGCACTGGAGATGTTTGTCCTGGATCTGTCAGCAGCAATCTCGCTGCGCCACTGAAACTTCCAGCGACAAAGCCATCAGCAGCAATGTAGAAAATTGGAAAATTCCATAAATATCAGAAATTTGCCTTGCTCACAAAGTGCGAGCAGTTAACTGGAAAGGCTCCGCTCAGAAGGGAGAAGGCAGGGCAGAAGCTAAGGGACCAAAGCCTGGAGGGGTGTGAACCTGTGGTGTTTTGAAGGTGATCTGCAGTAAGGGACATTGTCTGGAGCAGGGGTCTGGGAATTGGGACTTCTGGGGCTTATCTGGCCCCAAAGGTTTTACCCGAGGAGATCCTGCACCCAGATTTCTGCGAGGTCTGCCCCTGCTTTAACATCTCCCTTCACTGGTTGCAGCAGGAATTTGGGCTTTGGTTGCAGGGTCAGTGCTTTGTTCCCCATGCTCTGCAGCATGAGCTGTCCTGCTAGGACAATTCAAAGCAGTATTATAATGAAAAAAAGACGATGAATAATTTTCAACATTAACCTAAAGTGGGGTTCTTAGTCCAGGGTTCATCTCTTTCCTGTGATAATTAACTCTGAAAGGCTGATTAGCATTATCTCGGTTAAGCCCTCTTTTAACGTATGCCTGCATATGGCCACGTCTGAGCACTGAGCACTGCCAGGTTTGGGGGTTTTAGGGGTCGCATGCTTGCTACCCGTGGCTATGATCTTCCTGGGGGTTAACCCGATGACCCAACTCCAATGGGATGCCACCACCAGCCGTGGGCCATTGCTGACCATACGGCCCCAGGGCTGATGAAAAGCCACCCTGAGCCACTGCTGCTGCTGCGCACCCACCCCGGGAAGAGACCCCGAGCACTGCGGGGCCCCTCTCATGCCCCACCGTGGGCCAGAGCTGCTGGCTGGGGAAAATCAGCATCAGATCAGACCCTCTGCACTGACAGAGGCAGTGGGCACTGCCTTGGGGGTAAACAGCTCTGCTCAACACCGGCATACGGTGCCCTAAAGTAATGATCTGTGAATCCAGCCTGAACCTCCTGCAAAGGGACCAGACTCCAGAGACCTGATAGCAAGTGAGGCTGAACTGAGACCAGAGCACGGAGCCACATGCCAGAGGTTACTTACAAGTTACAGGGCAGTAAGGCAGCAGCGCTGCCAGTGACAGAAAGGCCAGACAGACGGACGGGCATGTCACCCCGTTCAGCGTGCCACCATTTCCTTCTGCTGCCTCCCAGCTGACACCAGCTCTGCTGCACTGTCTCCCAGCAGCCAGAACAGCTGCCTCATTCCTTGGGAGGAAAAAAAAAAAAAAAGTCAGCTGTGAGATCGAAGTCTTCCTGCAAACATAACACCTAGCCAATACGGAATGAACTATTTTGCTAAGCTCTGACTTGCAGCAAGTATTTTTTTTTTTTTAATCATGACACTGGATTCTGATGTACAAAAGAAACCTGCCTTTTTTATTTCCTGCTCTGCATGCCCCCCAGTTGTCAGGATCATTGCTTATTTTTACTTCTGAAATGCAGTAATTAGGAAATGGATGCTTTAAGAACTCTTGTTTCTAGAGCCAGGGTGTCAATGAGCTATGAATAATGAAATAAAAAAAAATTGGATGAATGACTAAGACCCAGCAGAGAATTTTAACTAGTGAAGAGTAACAGCATCAGGACTGCACGACAATAATCGCCGTTACTGATAGATAAAGCCCTTGTTTCTGCTCAGCTCGTGCAGCACGGTGGGCAGGGCACAATGCTGGTGCCCCAGAGGAGGCTCGGGCTGTGCTGACCGTGGCTCTGGCCCCAGGTTCCCCCCGAGCTCCATCTCCTATCAATCTCAGAGGAACTGGCAGATTTTCAGCCCCGCAAATGCCAAGCGATCTATTGCAGCAACAATTTACAAATACAGCAGTGGACTCTAGTAACATTTTTAAGTGGACAAAAGTGTACTTCTTTCTCCTTCCAAAAACGCGTAATTAGCTCATGCTCCAGTTTCTGTGGTTGTGTTAAAGCTGGGGGGATATGCTCATATAGGAGGAGCACATATGCTTACTCTCACGCACACACTTCTCATGTGTGACTGTAATTGTTGTAATCAGATGCAGTTTTTTCCTGACTTTTTTCAGTCTGCTGTAATATTAAAATCTTTCATGCTGTTGGAAAAGGTTAATTTATTTGCCTGAACACAAAGAACTGGAAATATCTTCAGCAGTTCCCTGTTTCCTTTTGCTTGATACCAGAAGCTTTTCCCCTCCTGCAACTTGCTCTGAAGCTGTACTCACCACTTCTTTATACTGATCTCCAACATTATATTATTTATGAATAAAGGTCACTCAGCAAGGAAATGGCACATCTACTAGAAAACAATGTGCACTTTCTAAATTTGAACCGAGTAGTTTCCGTTCTTTGATTTAAGTTTAGTTACTTCCTGTGGTTTCTTGTCCTACGCTGCTGTTGAATCTTTGGATCTACTCCAGTATAAATTGCACTCTTTCAATGAAACTAGAAACTGCAGCAGTAGATGGCTTAGCTAGCACAGCCGGTACACAGCACTTAACTAAATATTAGTCCACTTAGCGTGTTGAAGGAGGGAGCCTAATTACCTGCGTGAGGTGGCACATCACCTCCCGAGAGCCAGCCTGACCTGTGCGCGTGCTCTCCCCGTAATCCGTCCCCATCCGCGCTCACGCTGCTTTGCGAGCAGACAGGCTGCTCGGCGAGCACTTCCACCTCCCGCAGGAGGGATGAAAGCAGGCATTTAAACCAACAGCTCCCGATGGAGACGGGACGCTTCCTCGCCGAAGCCAAGCCATCCTCCCACAGGCAGATTCAGGTGTTGGGTTAGCAAGGACAAGTGTTTTGTCCTGCTCTCCGAAGCGTTTTTGTACCAGGCCAATGCTCCTGCAAGTCCCACTCTTGCTTCACGATGCAGACCAAGGTCAATTGGGGAAAATCCCCAGACCTCAGATAACTCATTTTGGGTATTGTGCTGACAAACAGGCACAGATTTGTAGACACTGGTAACCCTGAGGTGTGCTCTCCATCAGTAGAGGTGAAAACAAGCACTTTGAGAGCATGCAGTAACGGTACCCCTACTGGGGCTGCAGCTTTGTATGGCCAAGGTTAGGGAGAGGAAAGCAGCAGCAACGAAAGCGATGCACTTTGTACCTGGCCAAGTGCTCTGACTCCCTTTGCCACAAGCTGTAGTCTTGATAAGAGCTTCTGAATGATAACCAGCCACTGCAGAGAGCCCTGCTTGGACTGGGTTGCAGGCAATCTCAATAACGATGCGCTCTTTCTCTCCCCTGCCCCTGTTCTGTCTCTTCTCCTCCCCCCAGGACACTTACGAGCAGATTTCTCACCAGTAATCAGGCTGCTTCATCAATGGAGCCCCGGATTCCCCACAACATCACCGTTGTCCCGAATTCTGTGATGGTCCAGCCCTTGCTGGACAGTCGGATCCCCTATGGGAGGCTGCAGCACCCGCTCACCATCCTGCCCATCGACCAAATGAAGACGACCCACATAGAGAACGACTACACCGACAACCCCGCCGCTTCCCAGCTGGCAGCCCAGAAGCGCCCCCGGGGCCCCCATGAACTGGTCCTGACCAACCCGCACCTGCAGCGGTGCGAGCAGGACGTCACCCACCCCTGGATCTCGTTCAGCGGGCGCCCCAGCTCCATCAGCAGCAGCAGCAGCACGTCTTCAGACCAAAGGCTCTTGGACCACATGGCCCCCGTGCCCGTGGCCGAGCAGTCCTCGCCCCGAGCGGTTCGCATCCAGCCCAAGGCGATTAACTGCAAACCCCTGGACCTGAAGGGGCCCGTGTCTCAGGAACTGGACAAGCACTTTCTCCTGTGCGAAGCCTGTGGGAAATGCAAGTGCAAGGAGTGCGCGCTGCCCCGGACTCTGCCGTCCTGCTGGGTGTGCAACCAAGAGTGCCTCTGCTCGGCACAGAACCTGGTCAACTACTCCACCTGCATGTGTCTCGTCAAGGGCATCTTCTACCACTGCACCAACGAGGACGACGAGGGCACGTGCGCTGACCACCCCTGCTCCTGCTCCCACTCCAACTGCTGCGCCCGCTGGTCCTTCATGAGCGCCCTCTCCCTGGTGCTGCCCTGCTTGCTCTGCTACCTGCCCGCCACCGGCTGCGTCAAGCTGTCCCAGCGATGCTACGACCAAGTGAGCCGGCCCGGATGCAGATGCAAAAACACAAACAGTGTCATTTGCAAGGCGCTGCCGGAGAGCAAAGCCAGCAGGCCAGAGAAGCCTTTTTGATAATTCGGGAAGACGGGAGTGGGGGGGGGATGCACCCCACGGGTGGAGCTCTGTCTTTTTCATAACCTGTGTTCTGAGGATAGCGTCAGCCTTTTGCCTTCGGAGAAAGCAAGAAGCAAATATTTCCACAAACTGAAGCACTTTGGGTCATTCAGGGTTTCGGAACCGGTCAGAATCCAACTAGATGGGGCCAAAGGAGGAATCTCAATCATTTGGAGTGAAGGCTGAAAACCCACGTCCATCACTAAGTCCAGCTGCTTACCGACTCCTGGTTCGGCCAGCCACCCACCACAGGAACCACGAGCTGCTCACTGGGCAGGCTCCAGCACAAGCAATACCATTCCCGTTGGCAGAGAGCTGCCCTGGGTTCACCTTCAGCGTGGGGCTCCACTTTTCACTCCCTCTCCGACCTCCAATTTGCTACCAGCAGCCTGCTGGGGGTGGCGGCTTCGCTCCCGCCTCCCTTCTCCCCACCTGCTCGCCGTTAGGAGGGCCAGCTGCACACAGCGAGTTTCCCTAATGCTTTCTGTGTCCCTCAGAGGGTTGGAGCCAGAAGTCAACACGCAGTTTGTCCACGCTAGGGTCTCGTAGCATCTCGGCGTGTTGCTCCGGTTGGTGCCCACGTACCTGGGGGCTGTACAAGCAGAAGGCCGGCGGGGCTCCGCACGTCGTGCCAACATCGTGCTGCTCTGCCCGTCAGTTAGCTGCTGCAGCAGGCTTCGGCCAGGGTTTATTGATTTTAATCAACAGTACAAACCTCCTGCAAAAGGGTTTCCTTCAGATCCCATCCACCACGTGTGCTTGCTCCCCAGATGCTGGAGCGAGGGCGATTTCAGCGTAATCCATGAAGCTGAGATGTTCAGTGTTGGTTTGTTTCTCTGAAGCTCTCGAGCTACGTTAAGATGTCACATAAACCTAAGTGTAGGATACACGTAGACGTATTTTTATAAGGATATCAACCCAGTACCTCCTCTCCTGGAACAAGCTCTTCTTTGCTCATTAAATATTAAGATTATTATTTTTTCCATCCCGGGAAGAATGGCATCTGCTTGAATTACATCCCATGCCCCCATTTCTATTGCTGCTGTTCTACTTTTGCCTCCTCTGTACAAAAATGTCTTTTCAAGTGTAGAGAATGCTTTTAATGTTTGGTTTGGTGTTAACACGTGCTAGGGAAAGCCAGGGGAGGAAAGGGAGCGTATTGAAAGAATTTGCCCGTGGTCTTCAGTAAGTGAATATCATCGGCTCTGTGCACTCATCCTAGGGCCTGTTCTGCACTCCCCGAAGGTGCAGTAACCCCTTGTTCTTCACAACTCCAAGGTGCTAAATACAAATATTTGTCCAAACATGCAACACTGTAATAAGTAGGTTGGTACTTGTTGCATGCTGAAAGCTGATCTAGTCTCTCTTTTCTCTTTTTCTTTTTTTTTTTTTTTTTTTTTAACTAGAGGAAATTTCCTCAGTAAATGCACAGCAGTGACAGTGAAATGTCATCTCTAATTAGAAAAGCAATAGGCAGAGCTCATGTAGCACTTCCAGGAATCCCATTTGCTTGGTTGCAATACAGTTGCTGCGTAGGGGTTGGCAGGAGCGCACTGATGGGACTTCTGGTGTCTTTTGTTTTAAGAATTCATTTACCCTGAATGACTTGGGGTTTAGTTAGTTAAGTTTAGCTGTAGATATTTATTGAATGGGAAATTAAAAAAAAAAAAAAAAAAAAAAGGTTTTATATTTATAACGTGCTAGCGTGTATGTGATAAATCATAGGAAAAGGGATACGATGTCTGTTACCAGATACCAGTTCCTATGGTTTATCCTTGTGCTGAACACATGGCGACACCAGAAAGAAGGAAGCAGGTGGGGATCAGGGGTTGTACATATTATCTTGCACAAATGAGAAGGGAAAAGGGAAAAGGAAAACCAGCCCCCAGTCAGCTGAACTGTTGGTTGAATGTATAAGGTATACGTATTTAATAAGAGAAATCATTTTCCGAAGACACAATCTGGCCAGAAAATGCAGCAGGAGAGGAAGCTGCCTGACGCCCTCCTCTAGTGGCGGTGTACACAGTACCCAAGCGGCCTCCACCTTCAGCTTCGTGCCATTTCGACCCGCGGCTCTTCGTGGGGAATCCGTACCGAAAATCGGCGGCAGCAAACCCCTTTGTGTAGATGCATGGTTCCTGCAAGCAAACGCGACGTCGGAGCGGTCGCCCCTGTGCCAGCCTGCAGGCCTCCCACTGCTGTGCCCTTCCTTGTACATAGCTGTAAACTATTTCTCTGTTGGTTTCTTTTCCTGTATAAATCCTGCCATGATGTAAGCCGATCACTTGCTGGCGGACTGTAACGCGTTCGTGGATGTGTTAGAGCAGTGGTAAATGTAGCAGAGTGACTCCCTGACCCTCGGGCTCCCCGCGCCACGGGGCAGCTCGGGGGTGGCAGGAGCTGGCTGGCGCTGCCCCCCCTGCTCCGGGGCCGCGGGGCTTTATTTCGCCTTTATTTCCCTCCCTGCGCCCATCCCAATGCCCCCTCTCCCCTTGAAGGTACTTGGGTCTCCTGCCACCCCGAGACATCCCGCGGGCGCAGACACGGGGGCACTCGGAGCCACGCGAGCGGCTCCGCCAAGCTGATGAACAGCATCTAATTAACACAGAACCCCTCCTCGAGGATCGCTGCCCAGCCATGGCGTGGGGCGGCGTGGGGCCCGGTGGCTTGATCCCAGATGCGAGGGCTGGGTGCCTTCGGAGCCCTTCAGAGCCAGCAGCGGGGCTTCAAGTGGTCACAGCACCGCATGTACCAGGAGCAGCCCCCAAGCCCCCCCGGAGCTCCCCGGGTACCCCCTCTGGGCAGCCCATGCCCCACCACAGCGCCGGGGGCTCCCTCTCCCTCCCCACGCTGGTAAAGGCCCCCCCTCCTGTTGCTACCCCCACCACATGTGCACCCTGAAAAGTTACCACAGAAGGTTTTCTTTGTATAGAATATTTATTTTGAAGCTCTATTTTAATAGTATTTATTTTAGAAAGTCTACTATTGTAAGAGTTCTTCTGTTTGTGAAGAAAAACAAGTACTGATGAATGTACTGATCTAGAAATTATATATATATATAAATATATATTGTTAAATATATCAATGGCTGTTGTGGTTTTCTATAAAATATATCCCAATGGATGTTTATAGCAATTCTTCTAAAAGTACGAGCAGGGAGCAGCCCCAAATCAGTCGTTTGATAGCACGGACAGCAGGGGCGATGGAGGGAGCAGCGAAGCCCGGTGGGGGCCCAGTGCCCGCACCCCATGGCCCCGGGGGTCGCTCAGCCCTACGTCCCCATCGCTGGGGTGCCCTGGGCACAGCCAGCCCCGGGGTAACCTGTCCTCTGCCCTCTGCCCTCTCTCCTTCCCTCCGCCCCAACAAACCCTGCGCCTGTTTGTGTGCTGGGGAGCGTGACACATTTTTCCGTGGTGAGAAGCCTCTGCAAGAAGGAGGAGAACAATAGGAGCGCCGTGATCCAGGAATAGCCAGCAGCTGCAGCAGGCATCGGCTGCCCGACGGGCAGGCAGGGGCTGGGGCTGGGGCCGCGCTGCACCCCTGCACGGCAGGCAGGATCCGGCCCTCCCGCGCCGCCTGCTCCCAGCCTCCCGCCTGATGCCCAGCGGTGGCCCTGGAGCTGAGCAGCCTTCTTCCAGGAAGGGACTTTATTTTATTCCTTCGCAGTTACACAGACATTTTCTCACCGTGCGTGCGCACAGCAGCAGGTGCACAGGTGCACGCCCATGCGAAATGAGAGAAGGAATTATTTGGAGCAGTTCCCCTAAGGAGCATCTCTGCTCTGTTTACATGGAAATGAGGTGGGAGATTCAAGGTCTGCTTGGTCTGTCTTAAATAAATAAATAAATAAATAAAAGCAGTTGTTTTAGAGGCTGCAGCTCCACATGCCTGACTGCGTGGCTGACACAGGAGCTCGCTTTCAGGCCTGGCTTCCCAGGAGCAAGGGCTGCGAGGGCAGCGCTCGGGGCACCCGCTCCCACACACGCACACGCCGCTGGCCCCGGCTCGCTTCCCGAGTCAGCATCTCCCAGCAATGAGAGATTTCTTTTGCTCAAGGCTGCGCCCACGCAGCAAGAACTGGGGCCAGAGCGCTCGGCCAGCCGCCAGCCCCGTCCCCGCCAGGAGCTGGGTCCCGTGGGCACGGTGGGGGTCACACACCTGCGAGGGTCGGCCTTTTGTGAGCGGCGGACAAATGGCCACGATAAATTGCCTCTGCATTTTGTTCAGCTTCCTGATGCCAACAGCCCCGGGTGTCGGGCGGTGAGGCCCCCACCGCCCCCTCCTGCGGCCGCCCCCTCCCAGCCCGGGGCCGTATCCAGCCCCTGCCTGCAGGGAAGGATGGGGACGGTGCAGGTAGTGCCTCAGAGGGAAACCTCAGCCGCAAAGTGGAGGACTCGGGGAGTCTGTGCTCAAGCTGGGTGCAAGCTGAGAAACAAGCAGCAACCTGAGAAATCACTGTTGGAGGAGACAGTCTTGGTAAAATTAAAATAAATAAATAAATAAACAGCCTTTGGGTCTCCCTGGTGTGAAGACGCCCACAGCCGGCGGTCAGCCAGCAGCAGCCGCGTGCTGCAACGTGGGGCTGAGGGACGCCAGGCTCCGAGCCCAGCTCACCCTCTGCGCCTTCAGCCTAGAAAACAGCAGCGGAGCTCGACGAGGTTTCGGAGCAGCACAGCCAGGATGTCACCCTGCTGGCCGCACAGGGAGCGGGGCAGCATAATTTACTTTTAAATACACCTAGATAGAGGGGAACTAGGAATGTGTTTTTACCAGTCTTCATCTTCTGCAAGAGCTTAAGTGCTCTGTCTGAAAGGCAAGGTGCTGGAAGCAGCCAGCCCCAGCTGAGAAGCAGCGATCTGTCCCGACAGAGACACCCAAAACTGGCAAAAGTGGCAGGTTCTACATGCCCACCTGCCCCAGCCAGGAGAGGGGGCTTTGGCCACGTGGCTTGGAGGTGGGGATGTGAAATAGGGACAGAGAGCACTCAGTGGGGTCCCGGGATTAAAAATAATGGATTGGAGAGACCCCATGCTGCCGGGAAGTGATGGGCTTGTCATTCGGTCCCAAAGAAGTAAGCGGGAAGTGTGTATTAGGACTCCAGCTAAGCAGCAATAGACCTTAACAGGCCCGTGGCCAGCTCCTTTCAGGGTTAGCCTGGCTGAATGTTGTAAACTGCAGAGGAAACCCAGAATGACAAACAATTGTAGGAACCTGGAAAACCAAGTTCCTCTGGATTTCATGGGAAGTGTGATTTTAAATACTCTGACCTGTCTGTCTGAGGGGAAGTGGGCAATAAATAGCAGCCTGGTTGTTATCAAGAGGATGTGAGCTATTTATAAAAAAATTCTTGGGCTTTTTGAACTCTGTTTAAAGAGGCAATATCCTTCACTTGGGTAATTGGGGGGACTAAAATGCTAAAGCAAACAAGATTACTCAGCCACCTTGGGAAAGTTTAGTGCTAGCCTGTGTGTTTCTGAAATTTCAGGCATATTTAAACAGCTGCTCCGTTATTGTCCCCGAGTCCAGAGAAGAGCATGAAAGGCTCTTTCAGACCACCTCTTGCACGGAGATGCACCCGCAGCCGACAGCCGTCCCTGGCATGCAGGCGTTCGCCGGCTGCGGCTCAGCAGCTCAACAGCTGACGGCCCGGCTGCTTGGTGAAATGATGCCTTACGTAGGTGAAACACCTCGGCTGGAAAGGGGCTTCGCCGTGCCTTGTAGTGCTTTGCCTTCCCAGCAGGACGAAACCTTCTCCACGGGGGCCTGGGGCTGCTTGGTTGGGGAGCTGGGAGCCCGGGCGCTGCAGAGCGGTGCTGGGCAGCGTGCCCCCGGCTGCAGGAGGGACGATCCTGTTGGCGAGGTCCTGACACAGGCTACAGAAACGTCCCCCTCGCTCCTTGCCCCTGCCCCACGATCGGCGTGTCAGGACGTGGCACGGAGCAGAGCCCCGAAGGGCTCCCGCTGGCGGCTCCGGGTGCTTGGCTGACAGCGCCGCAAGGCAGGCAGCGCTGCTCCTGTGTGGGAACCACACACACAGTGTCCTGACAAAGCGATGGCAGCGTCTAAAATACACAAACACGCTCAAAAGAAGGAAAGCCATGAAATTAAGGATAACAAACAACAAAGAGAAGCTCATACACAGAATCTGTTGGTGTTTGTGAGTCACCGAGGCCTTCCTGTCTCCTCTTATAAATTGTGGGAATCCGCTGTGGGCCATCCTCTCCGTGAAAACCACCGAGGTGCTATTTTCCTCACAGCCCCAGCGCCCGGGGCGGGGGGAGCCCGCTGCACAAATGAAAGAATTTTTATTTTTTTTTTTTCTTCAAAGTAGGAAACCAAATCTGAGGAGCAAATGCTGCCCGGCGCGTAAACAGAGGCGACTGCGCGAGCCTTGGCGATGAGATCACCGAGCGCCTTGGCCCGGCGCTGCTTTCCGACAGCGGAGGGCTTAACAATGGAATGGATGGGAAATGCCAGGAAAAGTTAAAGAGCTTTGGACATGAGGTCTTTGTAGAAGCTCATTCTTTATTATTAACCAACAACTTGGGGCCCCCCCCCCCCCTTCCTTTCTCTCCTCAGCAAATGAGGATTTTCTTTCTTGCACGTATTTTTTTAAGTCCCAGCCACTTTAACCTCTCAGTGCCGGGGCGTTGGGAAGCCAAGTGCTGCATCCCACTTCCACACACACCAGCACTGCCCACGCTGCCACGGGAGGGCCAGGATTTCCCCTCCAGGTTGCGGTTGGGACTTGCAGGACAGCAGCAGGGCACCTGCTTACTGCCCCGAGCAGGGACCATCTCCTTTGGTTCGACAGAGCCTGTGCAAAAGCTTCCTCCAGGCCAAGGGAAGGATGCTCAGCCCATGCTTCCTGGCTGAAACTCGCTCAGGGTTTACAGTTTCTGCCTGAAAAAAAAAAAAGGCTGGAATTCACAAATGAGAAGCAGGATCCTGCTGGCAGGAAGGGCAAGCTTCGCTGGTGTTCGTGTGAGCGCCTCGCCCAGCACAGACACTCAGATGGTTTCAAGGGGAGCTACCCAGGCTCGCTCCAACCAGGGCCAGCCTTGAGCATCTTGTCCAGGCTGCACTTAAAGCAGTGGTGAAGCACCTCTGTGTATTTAGGGACTTCCAGTACCAGCATTGTGTGGAGAGACAAAAATACGAATAAAAAGTGTAAGATGCTCTAAAATGGGGTTTGATAGTAGTGCACAACACCCAGGCTTTGGGGGAGTGGTGTTCAAGTGTTCTGATGTGACAGCATCGAGCACTCCTGAAAGCTCAGGGGAGATTAGCCCCTGTGTGTTTACTCTCAAAAGTCCCTCGTTGACTTTTTCCTGGGGAAGCGCCGCTGGCCCCTGGCCCGCTCCGTGGTTTCTGGAGGTGGCCAGGCACAGCAGAGCAGGTGTTGGTTGTTTCTTCTGCCTGGAGGAGTCACGGGAACTGGGAGCTCTCCGTGCTGGCTGCTCTCAACAGCTCACCTCTACTTAAATTCCTGCTCGTTTCACATGATTCGTCCTGTCAGTTCAGAAAACGCTTTCCCTGCTCCCTCCAGATTTCTTGGTTTCCGTGCCACGAGCACTGGAAATAAAATTATTATAATAATGATTATGCTACAACAAAAAGGCTACCCCCAAAATTACATAGTCTGGAAGAAACAAGGGAGTTAAAAGCCCTGGGATAACCATAAGTGTTATAATTCCACGCCCGCACTAAGTGCAGAACAAGCCTCGGCAGCCCCCACACCAGCAGCCCCTGGCCCCGCCGTGCCGCAGAGCCCCGGGCACAATACTCATTAAAAGGGACTCCTGAGTTTAACAAGAAAACATCAGACTCCAAACTGCAGTGGAGAAGTCAGATGCAGGGTAGATACAAAGGGGGACGTCACTTTAATACGATTCACTCTGTATCTTATCTATTCCTCCTATATTTCCACTTTTCAAGAACACAGAGGGTGTTTTCCTTAAGAACAGCGCATTTACGCTGAGTTTCCCCCAGCCAGCTCAGCACGTGCTCCACGGGGCTGTGCTGCACTTTGCTGGCAGGGCTCCCCCAGCCCTGGGTCTCGGCAGCCTTTTGCTGCAGCTCTCGAGCCCCCACTGCGTGGTGCTTCCCTGCCCCGCACACGCACGTGCACCTGCTTCCTTGGCTCTCCAAATCCCTTTCGTTTCCCCTGAATTAAAACCACTAACTTTCACTTCTCAGTTCTTGCCTAGCCCGTCAGGTAGCAGAATTGTTCGCATTTTTCCTTTTCTCTCCTGGCTGACGTGCAGCACCTGAACAAGAACCAACCAGTCAGGGATGCACCCCCCAGCCAGACATTCCCTATAGCATTTCAGTTCACCTCACATCCTGCACTCCTTGCCAAACAAAGATCGTTTCTGTAGGGAAAAAGCAGAATGGAAGAAATGTGAGCTCCAGAGAACCCGGTGACAGAATTCCTGCCCGCTGGGGTGACGCATATCTGCATATTCTCAAAAGTGGCTGATTTTCCTGTTGTCCTCAAGCCCCGCTCACACAGCACCCAGCCCAGCCTTGCTTCAGCACCTTAATATCAGAGAGCGTGCGGTGGGCTCGGGGACGCGAGGGTGACATCTCATCGGAGAGCACAAATAAAACATCCGGTGCCACTCGCTGCCCCGAGGGCTTCCTCAGGCAGGACTTAATTTCCCTGAAACACAGAGAACAATTCCCTGCATCGTGTATTGATGGGGCTTGGGTTTGGTCACCAGTACGAACACACACACACACACACACACACAATTTTTTCTTTTGCATTTTTGCGTGATGACTTGCATGACAAGCCTAATAAAAGCTTAGACAAAAAACCCAAAACACACAAAAATGTAATACTGTTTTGTATTAACTTCCAGAGCACTTCAGCGACTGCAGGAAGAAGCTGCATTAAAACATTAGAACAAAAAGCAGCCAAGTATGGAAAAAATAAATGCCCACTTAAAAACCAGCCATGGCTTCTGAGCTGACACGGAGGAACGCATCGCCATGGGCGGCGCTTGCTGCTCTCACTGCACCTTTGTGCTCACTGCGCAAGGTGCTTAAAATCCCAAATCCCAGGGGCCCACCCATGGCCTGCCACAGCAGGAGCCCGCAGCGGGGCAGGGTCTGAGCTCCTGGGGCACAGCACAGCTCCTCCGGCCTCCACGGAGCCACGAGGACTTTCTGGAGAGGGCTGGTTGCTGGCAGGAGCCAACGGGACTCCGGCCTCCTGCTCGGCGGGGGTTGGCATCCCGGGACACTGCGGCATGGCACGTGCATCCCAGCCCCAGTCCCAGTCCCAGCCCCAGCCCCAGTCCCAGTCCGTTTCCTGCCTCCCAGCCCCGCTCGGCTCCAGCCCAGCTCCCGGTGGCGAGGAGCAGGGCTCATCCTCCAGCCACACTGACGTGTTTGCCAAAGGAAAAAAAAAAAAAAAACAAAAACCTATATTGCAACACGGAAAACAAACAGCAGGCATGTGTTAAAGCAGGATCCCTCTTCTCTCCCCTCACGATGTATTTATAGCCTACCTGGGGGGAATGGTAGGCGTTTTGTTACTAATGACCCTCTGGCACTTGAAAACCTGCAGTAACAGTTTAGAAGTGTGAGCTGTATCACAAGGCCACAGGAACAGCTCCGCATGGAAATGGGAACGGCTCCTTGAGAAGCTGATAGTGCACTGAAAACACCCCGCTCCAGCTCCAACCGTGCCAAGCAGCTGCAAGAAAGAAATACCAGCAGGAATGGAAAAATGTTTCCACTTATTTTCCTAGGCCTCGTGCCATCAAAAAAGCCCTGGAAGGGGGCGGGGGGCCGGGGCTCCCCACGACACCCGTGCGAGGTGTCGGCCCCGTGCGCGGGGTCAGCAGGACAATGCCCGCGGCGTCGCGTCCAACACCCAGCGAGAGGCACCCGCTGTGGGCAGCAGCAGCATTGGCTCCCCCGGTGGAAACCGGCCCCGCTCCCAGCGCCGAAACCAGTAGCTGCACTCGAAACCACTTCCTCCACCTCGTAACAATGCACAGAGGAATTTCCACAAATCCCAAGGCTGCCCTGACTTCCATTTCTAAACTTGGAAAAAGAAATACCAGGACATTCCTTTGTTGCTCCAGCTCACTGCCTGTTTGATCTGTTTTTTTTGTTGTTGTTGTTGCTGTCTTTTCTCCAACTGAGCCAATTAAAGAATCCCAATTTCCCCTGGAAAAAGCATAAAGCGGTAACAAACAATGCGCTCGCTTCTTTGATTGTTAACTGATTGTTTCCAAGCTGGACCAAAACCTGTCACCTCGTGCTGGTCAGCGAGGTTTAATGCTTAAGTAGCATTTTGGCCGGGGAGAGGAAGCGATAGCTGCAGAGGCGCTGCGCTCCTGCTGCTTCTGGAAGGGAACGGCGTAAGGCTGCCCGTGCTCAGTGGCTGTCCCGGCTCAGGTAAGCCGCTCGTAGGATGGCCCCGACCGGCCCCTGGTGCCCCGGGGCGATGCCCAGCACAGGCCGGTGCTCCTGCACCATCGCTGGGACAGAAATCCTCGCTGCTCGTGCACTGAAACAGCATGTGAAAAGCAAAGGCAGCAGCCTCGCCACAGCCACGCAGCGAAGCTCGGAGGGCGGCTGCTCCCTCGAGCGTGAGGAAACATCCATCCTTCTGTCAGGAAGAAGGAGAGACAGGAACCTTGAACTCGAGGAGGAAGGACCGGGTTCCTGTTGTTCAGCTGGGGTAATTAATATCATGCGCCTCGAGAGGGGCCAGAGGGGAACACGTGCTGCCTACGGAGACCCAGCGCGGGGCCTGCGCCGCTGGCTGCCACTGGTGGGACAGGCGCAGGGACAGCAGAGGGAGAAGTCTTGCTGGGTTTCGGTGTTAATCTGTAAAACCCTGACAGCCTCCTGCCTGCTGCAGCTCGCAGCTGCCTCCACCAGCAGCAACCCTGGGAGCTCGTCCTGAGCCCTGGCGAGGTGCTGGTGGTGCAGCCGTGGTCGCAGAGGGGTGAGCAAGCCCATCTCTCAAAGCACCTCGGGTTTTTGGATGAAAAATGTAGATGAAGAAGTCTACCAGCCTCTCTCCTGTGGAGACACAAAACCGCTTACTCTTCTATTAATTCCAATGGGAATTTAAAACTCAGCATTGTTGGATGCAGACACCAGTGATATCTCTGTCTTCTCAGCTCCAGTTCTGCCGTGAGGACTGGGAGGCCCCAGACCAGCAGCTGAAGGTCATTGCCGTGGCCTGAGTCGAGGTGTGAGCCCTGTGAGGCTCTCATAAGGCATCAAGCATTGACCCCGTGCAGACAATGACGGTATCCTCATATCCTCCACGGGTACACCGTGAGATCGATGTGATCCAGCACAGCCTCAGAGTGCTGGTGGGTGTTGGCGAGGTTCTCTTCTCATGATATGACAGGGATGAAGCTGAGACCTCTGCCTTTTTTTTTTTTTTTTTTTTTTTTTGGTGGTATCTTATCATCCAAGAGCTCATTAACCAAGAATTCCTCATGCTGTTTATTTTCCATTTGTCCATATGCTCCCCACAAACCCAGCCTCATCTCTGTTTTAAGTTTATACTTAGAAGCAGTAATTGGAAGGGCTGAACAAAGGCACGAAGGAAGGCAACACAAGCACTAACAAACTTGCCAGATGTTTTGGATTCCTGCATTTCCCCGAGAAGCAGGATCCTTAATGTTTTGATCATGTCATCACAGCACAAAACCGTTGCAGTCCGGAATACGACTGGCTCCTCTTCCCCGACTATTGGCCACAGAGGCAGTAACTCATGTCACCGCGAGCCACCCAAACCCACGAGCAAAAGCAGAAACCTGGGACGTGTCTGTGCAGCACCGGTGCCTGCAGTGGGAGGGTCCCAGGGATGCAATCGGCTTCAAACTTTGAAACTGCAGGGCCGAACTGTGCTGCTCTGCTCCTGCTGGTGTGGTGTGGAGCTGAGCTGGCAGCAAACGGCCCCTCGTGGGGGCTGCAGCCACCCCAAGCAGCCCCACTGCAGCTGCCACGGCTGTGGCAGAGCACCCCGGGCACGTCCGCACCAGGGATCAGCACCCGGGGGTGGCACCGTCACCGTCACCAGCACAGGGAGACAGCTCTGTCACACTGCTGGGCAGTCTGCTGGGCATCCCTTATTTCAGTTCACGAATGCTCATTTCCTTTACGTTTGTTGTCAATTCAAAATCGATTTAAACTTTACCAAAGTAAAACGCTATGAATCTGAAACACGGGGAGTTGCCAGTTAAATTAAAATGGTGCGTATTTGCTTATAGATAAGGCCTTATTTTTCATCACAGCTCTTGCAAAACACTCGTGAAAACACCAAGGCACTCTACTGAATGGAAAGAAGGAAAAGAAGTGGGAACAGCAGCAATCGTATGCGCTGCAAGCAGCCGTCGAGGCCGCTGTCATGGGGGAGATGGCACTCACATTACAGCCAGCAGCCCTCCCTCCCTTCAGGCCGTGAGATTACTGGGAGGAAAAACTGTGACCACAGCAAACAGAAGTGACTCCTGCCTGCCCGATGGTCTTAATTTCTAACCTGGTGTTGTAATTTTCTGCTGGGCTGGATTAAAAATGTCTTTCCCACTGCCGAGGCCGCAGCCTGCAGCCGCCCAGCAGCACACCCTCAGACAGCCGCAGTGCCCGGGACGCAGCGACGCCGGACCCCAGACAACCCCAGCTCTGCCCCGGTGATGCACCAGGCCGGGGGATGGAGAAAGAGAGGCAGAGAAAGCCCTCCTGCCTCCGTCCTGTGGGGTGCTCCGAAGAGCAGCAGAGCCCTGCAAACAACAGCCCTGCAGGCTCACAGAGATCGGCTGAGTACATGAAATTAATTAGGGGAAGAACACTAAAAGCAGACTAAATACTGGAAATCATGAACTAAAGCACAGCTCACATCATGATCGGAAGGGGAACTTCCCAATTTGATTGCAGAAAGCAATTTACTTCAATTAGCGGGGACATAAACAGAGTGCTTGCTTAATAGAAGCATTGCCTCTCCAAAAAGCAAGCTCCTAATTGCGTCTCTCCTCTCGGCATTTGCAGAACTTTCAGAGGCAAGTTTTGTGGTGGAAGGGCCCCGCTGGCCGTGCCCTCTGCAGAGCAGCACCCTTACTTTCACATTGAGCTGCCCCAGCTGGTTCCCAAAATGCTGGGACGAGGAGGGGAGCGCCACGGGGATGGGCAGAGCTGTCCCCTGCCCTCCTGCCTATGCTCCAAGCACGTGCAGGGGCATCCGCAGCAGCTTCAGGACGTGTTTTGGGTTATATTTTCATTTGGGAGTTTTAAACTATTGTCTTGTCAAAGCCAAGCTCTGTGTTATCCCTTGCGTTACTGGCTGCACCTGCAGACTTGAACCAATCTTTAGGTTTCTGGGCATTGGCAGTTCCCGTCTCCTTTGCAACGCCAGGGTTACAAACGAAGCAGTAACACGAGCACGTCCCTGCTTGAACACGCAGCACGCCCCACGGCACTGCCCCACCTGGGGACCCGGAGCAGGGCTTGGTGCAGGGGGTGGCTCACACGGCTTGGTGGCACATACAACACCCTCCACACCGAGGCTGGGGCACAGCGCAGCACCTCGCCGCCAGACCTGCTCCGCAGTGCAATGTGTGCAAGGGCTGGCAGGGAGGGGAGCGGTGACAGAGAGCCCCAGAGCACTGAAACAACAAAACCCACAGGCAAAAGTCACTCAAAGCACCCAGCGGGGCTGGGCAGAGCCACCAGGTCTGCACCCAGCTGCATCCAAGCCCTGCAGTGCACAGCAGAGCACCCCAGGGCAGGAGGATGCTGCAATGGCCCCCAGCTGCCCCGCACATCTGCAACCCCTTTCCTTTCTTCTCCTGCTCTTTTCCCCCTCCCAGAGCACTTTAAAGGTCCAGATGAGGCCATAATTAGGAGAGCAGTTAAAGTGGCGACCTGGCAGGGCAGTGACCTCCGGCCGTGGGTAGGAAGCAGCAGCCGTGGGTGGGCTGGGGTTCAGCCTTGTGCCACGCACAGCGCCCCAGAACCAACACTCGCGTGCAAACGCTTTTCCTCCATCCCCATCACGGCCCCAGCTGTTTTGTCTGTGCAAAGGAAACGTGGATTTTGGTGAAACTCCCATGCTGAGCGCCCGACTGCCCCGTCCCCTGTGCTGCACCGACACCACTCGCTGTGGCACGAGGTGCCCGGCCCTCGCTCTGTCCCCCGCGTCCCCAGCACCGCTCGTGGGCATCACACCGCCCTGCTGCCCGCACGGGGCCGGGGTGCTGCGCTGCTCCTTGCTCCGCGCTCCGGCACGTCCCGGCATATGTTTTTAAGTAGTGCTGTTTGCGGTCGCTCCGCTCTCTTATCACCGCCGCGACCTTTGCTTGTTGCAGATTAGTGGCTGGAGCCAGTTGGATTTGTTTGATTTCTGTTGATGGTTATTAGGCAGAGGAAGTGCCAGAAGGGATTTTGACCTCGAGTTTAAACCTATTCCAATTAGAGCCACTGAGCCTTTAATTACTGCGCTCCAGCCACTTCGGTTAAAGCAACAACAAAAACAAACACAAAATCTGGTTGAAGATGGGCTTTCTTCTCATCGGCCCTCGGATCGGCCGCCTGCTCTGCCCGTCAGCTGCGAGTGGCTGCCCACAGCCAGCGTGGGGCTGGCAGCCCCCGGCCCCGTTCCCGTTCCCCCCCCGTTCCTGCCTGCCCTTTGTGGCTGCAGCCGAGGGGCACGTGCCCGGTGTGCAAGGCTGGGGCATGGCGAGGGGAAGAACACTTCAGAAATGCTGGTTTCTTACTCAGCATTGAGCAATTCAGTTAAAACCCCCAAAA
Organism: Oxyura jamaicensis; assembly: GCF_011077185.1. Classification (NCBI taxonomy): domain Eukaryota; kingdom Metazoa; phylum Chordata; class Aves; order Anseriformes; family Anatidae; genus Oxyura; species Oxyura jamaicensis. The sequence goes on along the minus strand of NC_048905.1, from coordinate 18,025,355 downwards.
ATCAATCCAGAGCTCACTGCACTTGGCTCAGACACGAGCAGCGTTTTGCTGGCCCCAGGACCACAGCGCCCTTTGGCTCCCGGCACAGCCCCTTCCGATGCTCCGTGCAGAGGTTCCTGCCTTTTGCAGTCTTTGATTTCTTCTATCCCCTGCTATTAGGTTGGGCTAAAATATTTTAAGCTCAGCAAAATGGGGGCCATGCCTGTGTAAGTCCTACCGTTTAAAAATAGTTTCTAGGCTACATCCCCCGATCGATTTTTTTTGTTAAACAATGACTAAGCCCTGAGCGCCAACACCTCCCCTCCCTGACCCACTTCTGTTTTATTACCCCAAAATTTCAGAAAAGCAGCAAATCGGAAATCGTCCTCGTGAGTGTCCCAGCAGCCCAGGCACACACACGGGGCTGGCACGCAGGGAGAGCCCCGTGCCGGGGCAGTGCCACCGTCACCCGACGTCTCAGGAAGCCTCTGGGTGAGCTTCCTACGCCCCAGTGCTCCTGTTCCTGGTGGGATGCCCTAACGCAGCTCGACCCAGCCACCTGCAGCCCCAGGCCAAGACCCAGCAGGTGCTGAAAGAAGAGAAAATTGTGAACTCACCTACTGAATTCTCTTGGGTTTCCATGCACTTATCAGAGTCATGGAGGAAAAGCGAGCCCAGGATCAAGAAATCATAAAAGAAAAAAATAAAAGAAAAAAATAAATAATAATAAAAAAAATGACATTCTCTTATTTTACACAGAAACCAGCTAAGAACTACTTGCAGGAGAGAGAACCAGAGAAACTCCTCGTTGTTGCAGGTCACGGTAACTCTCAGCTCAGTATCTTCGCAGCAATACATGTGAGAAGAATGATTCCCAGTACAATTGTTTTGACAAAGGAGATACCCCAAAGGAAAACCGATACGTTATCATCAATCCACTGGTGAGAAACAAACGCTGAATGGACGTGGCCTTGCTGGCTGGGCGGTAGCAGGAGCAGGCAGGTGGGCCCTGCCGGCAGCCGCCCTGCGAGAGGTGCGGGTGCAGCGAGCATCCCGTAACAGCCCTGTGAGCCTTCTGCATTCGGGAAGGTTTAAAAATGCTCGTTAATCCGCCTGCTACCAGTTTGGGTTCATTGTATGCGATTTTTGCCACACGCTTGTTTCTCTTTCCTCCCAGGCAAACCTACACCTTGTTTTAAATGTGGCGCAATGAAAACAGCGGTGGGTACTGGGAAAACCTCCTTCGGCCTGTACGAGAGGGAAGCGAGTCCCAGACACCCCAGAAATGACCTGAAACCCCAGAGGACGAGACAGCACCGTGCCTCGGGCCCTTCGGGGTGCTTCTGACCGCCCTCGGCTCCAGCAACGCCGGCCGATTCCCGCGGGCACCACAGGAATAGTGTGCGCAGCCCGGGGCTGGGGCAGTCCTGCCCGTGACTCATTTCCACTGAAGAAGCCACGAAAAATTAGCCAGTCATTGGCTTTGTGTGGCCGTAACACAAAACAATAAATCCACTGCAGCGTTTTTCTTGTGAAAAAGGACTTCTGCAGTAAGGCAAAAAAAAAAAAAAGCTAACAGAAACCATTACAAAACCCAGCGATATTTATCAACTTCGGGGGAACAAAAGCGTGTATCAGCCAGAGCAAGAGCGGAGGGAAAACAAGTCTCTCTAAGTAAGTGGGAGGTCTCCCCTGTAGAGGTTTTATTCCTCAGCTTAATCCCCTCTTTCCCATGGATGCCACGGACAATTAGCGCCCATCTTTTCACTGCGGGCCGGGCTCCCACCGGCGCGGCGGAAGAGGCGGACAATGGGCAGATTTCACACGTTTCCTCAGCGGCGGCCCCGCGCTCCCGTGGCAGATTTGATTTCCTCCAGCACGTGGTGTTCCCCCTGCATCTGATCCTTCCCCCCTCGCCTCGCTTTTCCTTCGTGCATGGGAACCAGAAGTACCAGATCTCAAGACGTGCTTCCGAAAACGCCTGGAAGAGCAATCTTAGAGCAACTTCCAAGTGATTGGAAAAAAATAAATTGTAGAAATGATTCTGGGATTGGGGCAAAAAGGGTGATCTGCCTGCAGCACAGCCGAGCTCTCCTGCCTCGCACCCACTGGTGTAAAATCCCAAGGCCCCGTGCAGACCCGGTGCCACAGGCAGGAGGCCCCACGGCAGCTCCGCCACCCCCAGGCTTCACCCGTAGCACCAGGCCCTTCTGCTCTGCTCGTTTCTGCCTTCACAAAGCCCTGGCAGCAGCTCCATGTTAAAAAAACACCATGGGAACACTCCTGGAGGTCAGAAGGGAAGGGCTCTGAGCAGGCACCAGGTACCGGGGCCGTGCAGGCGGTGCACGGCTTCTGCAGGCTGCAGGGCTGACCCTGGCGGCAGCTGGAAGCAGCAGGCACCGCCAGAAGGGTGTAAAGAGCAGGACCGAAGTCACAAAATGCCCTAAAACACAAACCTCAGTTCCACTTCCTGCAGACAGCACCAAGGCCCCAGACATCGCTCTAAGGTGCGCTAACATCTGCTAACGAAGCGTTATTTATGAACCAAACTCTAACTAGCAATGTTAGAAAAGTTTCAGGAGTTTTCACCAATTAGTACAACAAACCATACAATTAGTAAAAAACAAACAAGGGGGGAGTCGTGGTGCAGATGTAACCATTATAGGAATAGTACCGGCTCCTTGCTAGTGAAAGCTGAGCTGTAAGCACCCCCCATCCCGAGCACTGAGCCAGCCCTGCTGCCTCCCCTCCCCGGCGAGGAAAATATGCGCTGGTTTCACAGGGAAAAGGCAAAATCCGTTTCTGGGAGATGGAATCCAAATCCTGTCTGAACCTGTGCAGAGGTTTACGATGCTGGAAAGAGAAAACAACCGGGCTGACAGGAGGCAGGCAGGCAGGCCAAAGGTATTTGGTCACTGGAGATCACCACGGCCCCACCACTTCTGCGGTGTAAAGTGGCTGAGCTGTCAGAGACCCAAAGTAATTATTTGAGCTTGGAGTCCGTGTTAACCCGCGCTGAATACAAGCATGGGTTCCTTCAAACCCCGTCACCCACCCCCTTTCAGCAGGGCATCCCTCCCTGCCCGTGCTCCTGGAGGACAGCCGGAGCCGCTGCCTGCAGGCGACCAGCTGAGCTCTAGGTGTCTGCAGCTCCAGGCCACCAAACGGGGAGGAACAGGCATGCCAAATATTCTGGTTCTCTGAATATACAAGTCCAAATAAGGCCCAAATGCCAAGAGAGTAAACACAAGGCCGATCTACCAAGTTTGGGCAAATATGATTCAGAGTTCCCTAGTGCTCCAGATTTTGCCTCGCAGGATAAACTTAATAATTCTGTGTGCGCTTATTCTTGTTTAAAAAGGAAGTCACCGTGTAACCCCCATCTGTCTCTGTCCGACTGACTGCTTGTTTGTCGAGATTGTACATTTGTGAAGTTCGGCCCTGAATCAAAACTATGAATAAACCATTTCACGAAGCAGATAGTTTATGTATGCGAGACCGAGAAAAACTCAACACGCCCCCAAAAATTTATGGAATTGCTGTTTCTTCAACTGCCAGCGGAACAGGGTGAAATTGAGAACTCTTCTCAGGATGTGAAGACCTGGCTACGAAAAGGAAGGAGGATACCTTGACATGGAGAAAGCAGTCCGATTGTGTCACACCTTCTGAGCAGAAGTGATGGAATTCCTGAAGAAAATCTGCATTTGTAATCATTAACCAGGTGCAGTAAAGCATAGAAACTAAATTAAACACTGATCTACAGCAAAAATTGCTACGTAAGTGACATTTATTAATGTTCTGCTATATTTACAGTTTTAACATAGTAAAACTCCAAAGTGAATTACCACTTGGCAGAAAGCACAAAAGTGGACATTAAATCTACATTTATAATGCATCATAGTCTCTGCTAACACAAATTATAAAAGCAAGAATTACAGGTATGTTAGGAATTGTCTCAAAAGTCCCAAGCCAAAGAAAAAAAGGCCCTTCGTTTTGCAAGATCATTTTTTATACAAAGTTGCAATGTGACCTTTTATCTTTACACTACCAAGGTGTACTGTGAAAATCTCTATATAGTCCAAAAAGTAGGTAGTATGAAAGAAAAGTATACTACAACATTGAGGATATAGACTGTTAAAAATTAATACTTGTGCCACCTCCAAAATACTACTCTCCCAATTACACCTTGAGAATCTGTACTGCACAGACCCATTTTTCCTTCCAGACATAGCACAGGTGGTGGAGGGCTAAGCAGCAGCAAGGTTTGTAACCACAGCAATGCCTGCACTGACACTCTGAGCTCTTCCCTTCGGGCAGTCGGCACGATGCACACCGTACACGAAGGACCAGCGTCCAAACCTGCTCCCAGGATGCAGGGGGAAACAAAGCAAGCCCGTCCCCTGCTGGCTGCGGGGCATAGCTCATGCTACCCAAAGCACTACGGAGACTACATCAGGCTTTATTAGCACGTCACAGACTCGATTGCGAGAGCTTTTGCAAACATTAGCCACTAATGATTTAATGATTACAGAATTCTGCGTTAATTATTAAAATTTTACACCTAGAAACAAATAGAAAGAAATGCTTCTCCTTTTTTCAACAGTACTTTTATTTATTTATTTTAAAGCAGGTGATTATTTTTTCTTCTGTTTCAGGGTCTCGATTCACTTCCTGCAGGTGTCCTATTACTTCTTGAGGGAGAATTCTCTAACGCAGGAAGACATTTGCCAGAAAACATCTGTTGGAGAAGGATATTGAATATTGAAACTATAGTTAGATTGCTATTTTGGATAACAGAAGGATGCAGTTCACAAAGAGTGCAGGATGTCTAAAGGCTTATGAAGTATCTCAGTACACAGTGACACGACTCTAATGAAATGTGCAGAGTTTTTGTGTGTATGTTACACTTCTGAAGAGTTAAAATTCCTGAAGAGTTAAAAACAGACACTGAAACAGGCAACGCTCTTAGAAACTCAGGCATAAGAACACATCCGTTTATGAAGTTACACTGTGTTTGCACTAGGAGAACAAAATTGCACTCCGTTTTATTTGCTGCATCCACACACACCATTATGCCTTCTGTATCTCTATATCAAACGTTTCAGTCTGAGGGGCACCAGCTCTCACAAATGGCCTGTTCCAGTCATGCCGGGTAGAACCATTCAGACCTGAGATCCAACACAGAACACCTGCACTCGGCACGCAGCTGGTGGATTCTGCTGAGATTCTGTCAAGAATGATGCCCATTACTCATACACACATCAAACAGTAAACACCAGGCTTTCAGCTAGATTCGTTTTCACCAGTTATTATTTTTTTTATTTGCACAAATCATTCCTCTCCTCTTTTCCTTCTTATACTCTAAAAATTAGCCCCTCCAGAATGATAATGACCATTCACTGTGCCCTCTTCATTATGTCCTGCAGCAGATATGTAATCTTAAGAACAATAATATAGTGGAAATCCAAGTCTTCTGTGGTTTCCCTTCTAAGATTTCAGTATTAAAGATTTATTTCCAATAAAAATGTCAAGGTTGTAGATTTTAGAAGTGATTCTGGACATTTTATCTCACGGCATCTAAAAGAGTGCTTTTTGAAAGCTCCCAAGTGTCCAAAAAATAAACAAAGATTTTTAAAAAAAACTACACCTCCATCCTTACAAGCAGGGAGTTAAGCAAGGTCTCTAGAATTACAATTGCAAATTGCAAATACAGGAAAGGCCTGTGCCACAAGAAACCACACAGTTCCCACAATAAATGAAAAAATAAGTTTCAGTAAAGAAGCAAAATATAAAAAAATTGTTCAGTGCAAATAAACTACAGACGACACAGCTGATGCTTGAATGCTCTCACTATGCGACCATACACCTGAGGGAAGTAATCCTTCTGGTGACTCAGCAGGAATTTCAGAGTATATTACAAATCCTGGAGGAGGTCAACAGAAAAGTCCACCATAAACCAGTATCGGTATTAAATGGAATAGAAACACCTCAACAAACTGACTGAAGAACTGCTTTTACGTGCTATCACCACTGGACAACCCGAGCTGGAAAACAAGGCACAATTCTTGTTTTGTGCAGTATGCTCCCATTGCAGAACAGACACGAAGCAGAATCTTAAGCAACTCGCAGTTTCTAATAAAAGGAAAATGCATTTGGAAAATTAAGTTTTGGTTTTAAATTCTGAACAATGTAATGACCTCAGTTTTAAGCCGGGGTTTGTTTGGTTTCTTTATACCACTGTCCCAGCTGCAACTGCTTGAACCCTGTCTTGGGGAAATCTAGTGTTATTATGAATTTTCTAAAGGGAGCATCATGTTGCACTCGCCATCTGGGAAGCAAACTATTACAGGATTTCCTTCCCCTCGGGGAGGGACAGTTAATGCAAGGCCATTATCTGCTGTAAGCAGGAAATTATGCTGGAAGGATTCAACTACTTAAATCTCCTTCTTTAAAGTCCCATTAGGAAGGTAGCAACGTAAAGGATCAGCCTTAAAGAAGAAGACTTCTAGGCATTACGGCTTTTGCAAAACGTTCAGGTAGAACAGCATGTTCAGGTATGCAGGAGAGGTCTGCAATGAGAAATGGCGTGCAGGAGTTGAGTTTCTTCAGGAACTTGGCAAAAAATTCAAAGAGCACACTAAATTCAGACAAATTGTTCTTTCTGGGACATAAGCCAGATACACTGGCCCAGTCTTCCAAACAGATTTGGTGACCTTTATTCATGTTCAGGACATACCACGTGTTTCAGGCGTATTATCTATCCTGAAAGACACACCTGTCAAACACAGTGCAACACCAAGGGGCAGAGATTTTGTTTGTCCAATTCAAGTCATGGAATCTAATGAATTTAAAATTCTTCAAAGGGAAAATTCAGGAAGAAATGTCAAGTATTCCTCTGCTCCCCACCAAGTCAGTCTGGACTCTGCCCATCTGTAGAAACAGGAGCTGCGTATGTGACACCAAGAAACAATTGTTTTCTGCTGTCTTGTGTTCTAAAAATATTGACGCAAAGAAAAGTCTAGTCACTACATAAAATCTAAAACAAAACAGAGCAAATCCACGAAAGCAGAAAGCTTACCTCTAGTAAATAAAGAGAACTCTGGTTCTGGGGAGAGTGGAAAAAGTATCTGGCATCTTCCTAACCTTTGCATAATTAATAAATCCTCTGAGAAACAGCAGAAAACCTAGATGAGAGAAACACACTTGTCTGGTTAAGGCAGATTTTGCTTCTGCAATTAGAGAAGGAGCAGTTCAACTCCCTGTTACTAGCACAGAGGGACCGAAGTTGCTGGGATGCATAATTGCTGATCAAATACATGAACTTTTCTTGTATCTATGACACCTGATCATTCAATTTCATCCGACCTCAAAAACAAACTTTCCTTAGCCAATCACAAAACTTTTGACTCCAAATGAAGCCACTTCTAAAGGGGGGGCGGGGGGGGGAACAGTTCACAGGACCACAACTCACTCTTCCATTTAAAACACAAGAACAGACAACATCAGTTACTCTGAAGACAAGTGTTGTTCTTTTCTTTTTTTCCCTTCCAGATGATAAATGCGACACTAATACCAAGAACGATGACAGAAGGCCATGGCTCATGCGTATCTTCAAAACAGAGAATGCGCTCGGGAAGAGTTGGAGGGTTACATTCCAGTTTTATATCTATGTGTACATATTTTAGCACAGTAAAGCTGCGCTTACAAAAGCCCTTACTGCACTTTACAGAGTTCTAAGCATACGTTTCCTCTTTCCCCCAGAACAAATCACTTACCTAGTACAAGGAACACCCACCAGAGCCAATACTGACCATCAAAGTAACCGGGAAAATAGGTGGAGAACTGAAAAAGAAACAAACACAAAAAGATACAAGATAAAGCACGTGATAGTGACTGAACCCAAATCTATTCCCAAGCCCTCTGCACACAAGAGAGTTTACAGAACCCTGCATCTTATTAACTACACAGACTGGAGGGATGAACTACCTCCATGAACTTTTTTCTGCACCTCTGACCAAGTGTAACCAAGGGGAATGGAACAGATCCAATACTCAGCCAGAAACTCTCACAGTCAGTGGAGCAGAAATACACGAGTAAATACTCCAATTCACCCCCACGTCTTTGATGCTGATAAACCATGTTCAGAGTTCCTGAAAGGGGAGAGGCCAGGTTTGCAGCAGTGCATCATGTAATTACTGTTAAGTTAGACAGTATAGCTAACAGAAGTACAGTCAAAAAAGAAACCCCACACCTGTGGAACACTTTGACAGCATTTTCTATTGGGAGAATTGCTGCCGGGTGAATGAAAGGCACCAACACTAGTAGAGCACTTCTACGCCAATGGTAAATGCAATAATTTTGCTTTCTTTCTATTCTAATTTAAAATTCTAACAAATGGCAAGCTTGATACCAAAGTTCAAATCAAACCTGCAGTTAAAGCCACTGGTCTCTGTCATACCTCTTAATCCAGCAAATAGTTTTTATAGCACTGTTACAGAATGTCCCCCAAAATCTTAAGTTTCTACAGAAAAAATGAAGATATACTGTACTTACAAATCCAGCTCCTGGCCTAAAGGTACTAGGTATGAAGTGACCATGCTAACACTAATGCTGTCTGTTTCTATTTAGGCTCAGCTGAGTTTTTTTTTTTTTTTTCCTTGCAATTAAAAATTTCAGCTGGGGACAGCCGGGGATATCCACACGCCTCACAGCCACCATCTTTCCATGGCTCTGAATAAATCTTTTCTTATAGAAATATTTTCTCATAACCCTTCCAAAATAATATTTTGACTATTTTTTCCCATTTCTTACAGCATCAGTACATGTATATATTTTATCCTTTTTTTTCCTCAGAAAGGTTTCACTTTCTCCCCGCCTCCAAGTTTTAAAAATTTTACACCAGGCTTCCTTGCTTCTGGAGGCAGAGGTCTGTGCCCAGCAGGACCTTTTCTTTGAATCTGGGCTCCTAAAATGCAAACCAGTGCTGATCAGTCACATCCTGTCTTTCCCTGTGTGATCCAGAGGAGGGGAGCAGAGAGGATCTTTTAGCAACCTGGATATGCACCCTGTTACTATGGAAAATGAATTAAAATGGAAAAGCACACTTCTGACCACCTGCTGCTTGTCTCACATGCACAACTCACCAGAGGGCATCAGTGAGCTTCTCTCATGCATGTGACTACGTGGTCACTGCCTCTTCCTTCAGCAAAAAAAAAAAAAAAACAAAACTAAACTAAACAAACCTCACGCTGCCTAATTTTCAAGTCCCTATTTCCCTTTTCTCGTCGGTCGTGCTCACACCAAACCCACATTTTAGAGAACATCAATTTTTCAAAGCAGCACCTAAAGAACATCATCCTGGAGAGGAACATCACTATGCTGACTGCAGGGCTTGCTTCATCTGGATAAATGTTTTATGAAGATCAGATCGTTGTTACTGCTCAATGCACTGCCACATTTTGATCCAATACGGTGGCTCTGCCAGAGGGAGACATCCGTGGGTGTGCAATCTTTATTCTCCGTTATTACAATAACGGTCCCAGCATGTAACTGCATCAACAGGACAGAACGACAAAAAAGCTCTGTCCTCGTCGAGTGAGGGGCTCAAAATCCATTTCAGCATAAAAAGCTAAATTTACTACAAATAAATTCAGTGTAGGTGACATAAAAATGAGTTGGGGGGAAAAAAGAGGAAGAAGGAGTCCCAGGTACCAGTACATGTTTCTGCACTACACAACTTACCCTGACAATAAGGATCCACTTGATAAGAGACAGACCAAACCCAGAAATGGCCCCGTATCTTCCTGCAGCTGAAGTAGTCAGACAGAAAGAGAGGAAAAATCCAATCCAGTTGAAGAGGAATGCCACTGAGAAAGCAAGAGAAAAGCAGATGATCAAGCCCTCTCTATGTACCGAGGGAAAAAAAAATAAACCCTTAAAATTGGCGCACACAGGTTTTTCGTAGTGCTACATAAACCTAAGTGTGAAAATAACTATTTTGGGTTCTGAAACAGTCTGGGGAAAAAAATGAAGTTTCACCATGTACTTACTGAAGAAAGTTAGCATGAAAATGCCATCATTTCCTATCCTCAGCTGGTCAGTATCGTCAAAGTCATCCCGTGTCACAAAGTCATCCTCCTGCAAATCAGGAGAAAAGAACGGGTGGATTTAAGTCAGTTCAATCCATAGAGCAGCCCCTCATCTGCATCTGCTTCTTCAAGACAGCAAACTGCACAGCCCTCCAAAAGCAACGTACACCGGAGGGATACAAAATGCTTACTTCACGTCTAAGGAAAGCCCCCTCGGGGGAGTATATGACTAAATATCAAAAGGCTACAAGCAGGAAAAAATCCCAAGGATGGGATGCAGGCATGATATACCACGTCATTGGCATTGTTTTTATTTATTTATTTATTTGAAGACAGTCAAGACTGTGAGTGTTGTTATTCTCACTATAAAGAACGCCCCTGCTCAAACAGAAAAATTAAACTTTTCATCTCAACCAGGAATTTGGCTTCTATAAAGAAGGAGCAGCAGAAATGTAATGCTGTCAGGGGTGGGGGAACACACTGAACAAGATGCAGTGTTGAAAAAAAAAAGGTATTTAAAAACTTTTTAAAATACTGCAACAGAGGGAATGGTTTTATCATTCTATCAGCTAGACTGACCCCAGGGAATGTCAACTAAGTAAGCAGCAGGACTACCAAGAGTAGGTACGTTAGATAGCTGAAAACTTAATCCTAAATCTTAAAACAAAGCAAAAAAATAACACTGACACAGTGCACAGAGCTATAGGACACTGCCTCTGCCAGCCTGCCAAACTGATCTGGAGAGCAAATAGTGGCGTTACTGAGCTATCTTACATCATCAGAGCTGCCTAGAGGAAAATTAAAAAACAAAATAAAAAAAGAGCACCACCAACAAAAAACACACCTCAGAACTCTTGGGAGCATGTAATATCACTGCCCTTAGCTAAGTAAGTCGGGACACTTGATAAGCAGAAATGACACTTGATAAACCAGAAATTCTACACGAGAAATGTGAAGGACACACGGCCAGCCAAGTGTACTCACTCTTCCAGGAACCAAGGGAATTGTGGCTTCAGCCTTGGTTCTCTCTGCCTCGTCATAACTAGGCAGTGTTGTGGCCACGTTGTAAGATGGAGGCTTAGGAAATCCTGACTCATCCTTGTAGTCAAAATAAGCTGCAATGAGAAAGTTATACAGAAGGTAACTAGTCTGCTCCTTAATAACACCATGCTGGGAATGAGAAAGATTGCAGAAGACTTCAAAAGCCCCCACTACCTGATCCTGTTACGGCCTCCTCCTGTCTCCTACCCATCGTTCTAGCCTCTTGCTGCCCCAAAGCAAGAAGCAAAAAACAAGAGAGCACGCTGCCTAATACGAAGTAATATACAGGGCACTATTTAGCATGCCTGGCTCTACTCATTTTTAAAACAGTAACACATGCTGTGCCTTTCCTTCAATAAAACAAAAGTAGTCACATTTTTGAATCCCAAATGGTTGGAGTCAGTCAAAGAAGAATCGCTCCAAGCCTCAGGCCACTAGCGACCAGTTTTTCCAGGAAACAATTCCAAATTGTTTTCTGATGGAGGGGGAAGGGATGGGAAAACATCAAACAGCATTTCTGACCCACAGCCTCAGACACCCTAAGGAATGGGCACTACCGAGGACATCGCTACAGCTACGTGCTGAGGCAGGATACTCAGCTAGCTCGAGAAGCACAGTATTCCACCTTCTGTCCAAAGCCAGCTGCCTGCCTGAGAGACTGACGGCAGGTTGCATTTGATTCATAAATCTTTAAAAGTTGACTGTGGAAGCTCTGGAGAAAAAAATGGTAAGGTTTACCTAAGCCAAAACACTGACACACAACCAGCACACAAAAAAGCTGTTTTGTTCCAAGCTAGTAGTGAGTTATATGACAGCACGGTGAATCAGGAGCATAACCCTTATGACCAAGCCCTTAGCTATTGAAAACTGCAGAAATCATGAATTCTTTAATCCCTTTTAAGCAGCAAGTCATTTTTGGAAGGAGCACAGTATCATTCAAATGCCAAATGAGAGGAGAACCACAAACGCCCACAGCACTTTGATTTTTAACTGTCTTCCATCTACTAAGAACGCTGCGAAATGTAACTTGAACTCCACTTGATGGAAGACTTCAGATGACCGCAGCCAAAATGCATCTCCTAAACCACAAGTAGCAGCAGTGTCCCTGGATCAATCCTGACCCCTTGCTGCCTCCTCAGTAAGGATGCCGCAGTGCCGTCTGGCACTAAGGAGAACAGTTCAGGAGTTAAGAACGAACACCAGAGCAATCCTAGGTGTTTCCTCTCGCACGTTTACCTGTGTTCTCCGCAGAAATGCTGCTGTAAGGCGGAGGGGCATCATTCACCACCGGTGCGGTCTCGCCTGGCTCCTCTTCGTTCTGCAGCTGAAGAGAACACACACAAGAGAAGTTAACCACGTGTCCCCAGGTGCGTGGAAGCATCCCTCTGGTTTTAATGGCACAAGCAGACCCTCTGGACCAAGCCTGCTCTATGGCGCGGGGCATTCGAGCAGCTGCTGGCTTCCTCCAAAGCACTCCCGCTCGAAATTATCAGCATGGCCTCTCAGCCTTAGTGGGCTTTCAAGTCACATCCTCGCACACCTGGGCTCTGTGGCTGGACAACACAGCACAGCACACACCTTTCTGCTATCTCCCCATCTCCCTGGCACTTCCCAAGATCCCTCAGCTCGCCCAGCTGAGGCATCTGTCCTGGCTGAGGACACAGCAGGAGATACCCAACAGGAGTCTCCAGCGCTGCCGGGGCTTTGCTAGGGAAGGTTTGGGTTTTTTTTAGTGGCTATATAACGGTACATGTAAGCTTGATTCTTGCTGCCATTTCCCCTCACCCTTTCGCACTGTATGAGTGAAGAGAAGACAGTTTATTTTGTGCACTGTGCTTCCCACAGGCTCTGTATAAATAGCCGTGCAGCTTACCAACCGCGCAGCGCCACCCGCACGAAGAAGGTATGCAGGCTCGGGCTTTGATCACAGACGCTACCAGCAAACCAGATGGGCTCAAAGCAGACTGCACCAGAACACAACTTACAAGTCAGCTGCCACCTAATATTTTTTTTTGCTCTTCCCGTTTCTCATCATCTCATCGACAAAGAAATTACGCAGAAAGACAGCTCACCTCCAACAATCACGCTGGGACTGAACCACCTGCCTGCACGGGGAGATGCTACCTCTTCTGCAGCCCCCCTCAGCAACAGCAACCCCGCGACTTCTGTCTTAACATCTTCCTCCACTCCTCCTGCATGCTAATGCTAACGTGCTTGCAGCCATCTGGGACACCTGCTTTCTTTTCTTTGGAGAGACGCTTTTGGCTTCTTCCTAAGTTGGCATTCAAGTCCTTCCCGAGCCTTCAGAGCTCAGGAGGGCTGGAGGTTCTTATTTTGCTTGTACGGCGTATCAGGGGGAAAAAATCAGCTCAGACTTGTAAATGAAGGTCTTGTTTTATACATTACTGTGCAGCATCTCGTGGTGGTTTTCTCCTTTTGATACCTACGATCAAAGGATCACGCTTCATCCACGTCTGCAGCCAAAGTCAGAGCCCAAACTTTTCCAGATGTGCAATTCGTGAGACTTCAGCATCCTACCGACTGCAGGCCCGAGCTGCGGGGCCTCCTGCCCTCACAAGCTGGCAGGGAGCAGCGTGCACTGCCTGGCTTTCCCTGCCACTGCCTGGACAACTGCGTCCCTCCCCGGGCTGCAGGGCCACGTGCCTGCACCAAGGAGCAGCTGCAAGGCAGGGGCTCGCCGCCCCGCGGCCAGGCACCGTGGCCCTGCTCGCCCTTCGCCTCCTGCGGGGAGGCTGCCACCCGCCCCGCGTTACTGCTGGGTCGCTGCTCCCTGCGCCAAGGAAGTCGGGAAGGTTTCAAGCACACCTGCTGCTGGAGGAGTTTAGCCTGGTAACGTTTAAATGACTTGGGTTAGCACGTGATGGCACGGGCAGCTCTGCCCGCAGACCCAGGGATCAGCCAAGACAAGGAACAACCCCGCAGAGGGCCGAGAGGTCCAAGCAGGTGATCCAGCCTCCCTCTAGGAATTCTCAGAAAATGCTCCCCCATGCTCGTTCTTGGTCTGTCCATGAAAATCCAATACTCCTGAACACGTTTCCCTGCCGCCTTTCCAAGAGCCAGCCCATTAACGAGGGAGGGAGGCTCTGACACACTACGGACGCTGCCCGCTGGGTGCCCTGTGCTCCCTGCCCTCCTCACCGGGGCGGCAGGAATCGCACCCTGAGGCTCACGAGTAGGAGAGGAAGAAAACACGTCCGACCTAAGGGACAACCCCAGGGAAGGGGAAAGGGAAGAGCTAGACGTGAGAGCACTGCAGGAGATGAAACAAAGAGGACACAGCCACCTGGTACCGCATTAATTCTTACATTTAGGATCCTTACTATATTCTTCTTGCCATTGCATCATGTAGGAGAAAGCAAGACGAGCCTCCTGCTAGCTCCAAACCATAACAATTCACGGAACGACACAAAAAATGAAGTTACTTTTTAAAACTGAGCCGGAGGCTCTGTGAGGTACGCGGTTCCAGAGAGCAGAGTTTCCTTTTAATGGACGAGGTACACAACTGCCTTCCAGCCCTTTTAATGATTCCAGGCATCTAAAATTCAACTAAGTGCTTATTAGCAAAACAGCACGGGTTCATGTGACAGGAAGAATGAATCATCAGGTCTCACATGCCCAGCACTGCTCTGGCTGCGCTACCCTTCCATTTCCCATCCCAGCGGGGCAGGCACCTGGCGCACGCGCTTCGGAAGCTGCACGGCTGGGTGAGCAGCCACGGCCCCCCCGGGCTGCTGCCAAAAGGCCTCAGGGCCCGGGGAATCTGATTAAGGCAGGCTTTGACCGAGGCCGGCCGGTATTCCTTCTCTGATTCACCAGGTTTTAGCTTTCAAAGCACACCTCCGGTATTTGCTGCATCACAAACGGACAGTATTTACAGCATCGCGTACAGTCAGCAGCACAAGGCTGACCTTCTTCACCTGATTGCTATAACGACAGAAAGGTGTCTGACAGCACAGGGTAGGACCCAGGGACGTGCATTTTCCAGCAGACAGAAGCCATCAGAAGCTGGCTGTGAGCAGGCACTGCCTCTGTGCACCACCGCCCCGAGCCGCGGCTCTATCACATGTCAACGCACGCTGCATCCACGCCCAAGACTCAGAGCACCTTTTGAGGTATTTCCACCCAACCTTTTAACAAACGCCTTTCCAACAAATACACTTGGTCCTAAATTTCCCAAACGTAGCCCCCGGGCTGCGGGCACAGCTTTGCAGGCTTTTTTTAAGCTTCCCCTCGCCCCGAGTCCTTAAGCTCCAGGCAGGAGCTCTTCCCAGGAACTCAGAATCATTACAAGCTGTGTCAGCAAGGGACCTGCTCGGCAGCGCAGCGCCAACGTTTGCTGCCTTTCAGCTCGTGCTTCACGTGCCGGCACACGAGGCAGAGCCGCTCAGAAATCCCACTGAGGATCCTCGGACGAAGACAGCCCCACCAGATCTCATCCCGGTGTTACTATGGTTTCTGCGAGGCTTCACAGGCAGCTATGCAGGTTAATAACAGAGAGAGGATCAATAGTTTTATAAAGGTGCCAGCATTGATTTTTTCTCAGAACAACAGCATCATAACCTTTGCAAACCAACACACACTATGGCAATAAAAAAAAGCTGTCATCACCAAATTAGCAAGCGAACAGCCTGCTCCCAGCACGGCCCCTTCTCAGCACCAACACCCCCCACTCCTCCTGTTGTTCTCCTGGCCTGTCGGAGACAAAGGAAGTTTCTGCCCCGTCCTAAAGAGAAAACAGTTCTTCCCATTGCCTTACGCTTCCCGACTTTGCCCAGCGCTGTTTCAGGCTCCTCTAACGTACCAGCCGGCGGGGATACCGAGCAGTGTCAGACAAGGCAGCCCACGTGCTCCAACCCTCGGCAGCCTTCTCCTTGGTGAGCAATACCTGTTTTCTCCCCGAAGCTCTTTCAGTTCATTTAACTGCATCGCCGTGACGGCACCCAGCCGCCCGGCTGCCCCTCGCCGACCCCTGGGGGAGCAGGCAGGAAGGAAGGCCCTGCCTCCTCCTCCTCGGCCCTTCCTCCTCCTCCTCCTCGGCCCTTCCTCCTCCTCCTCGCTGGGTGCTCAGCAGCGGTGCTGGCCAAGCCAAGCCTCGCCGGCCAGCCCTGCACATGCCCCCAGCAGCCTGGTGGCAGGGGAATAGGGCCTGGCCCCGTGCCCTCGCCTCCCCGGCTCTGCCCAGGCTGCAGACAAGGACTGGGGCCAGAACCTCCTCCGCCTGCAGGCTGCCCTGACGCTCCCGCGTCCGAGGTTCCGTACAGAAGGAGGAGGTTTCCACCTCTGAGAGCGGTAACGAAATTTCACGTGCTCAACGAAGCAGAAGGCCTCGCTGTAATATTTGGGGTCATGTGTATGTTTTCCAGGACACTCACACACCACAGGAAGAATGAATGCTGCATGTTTCATGCAATTCAAAATAGTTCTTAAAATTTATTATCATATGAAGAACGTTAAGCACATGTAACAATGCTTAACAAATGGTAAGCAATTTTTAAAAACCCTCTTGTTCCACCACCTATCGAATTTGGGCATTTCACAGGAAGAGACAAAACAAATGGACATATTTTAATGGTTTTTTTCTCCTTACACCCAATGGCAAAGGACCAGAGCTCACACACACAGAAGTGCTTTCGGAACTTGCTTTCAGCACGGCCACTTTCAGAAGGCGCTGCCAGCCCCCCAGAAGGAGGTGGCACATCTCCTGCGAGCCACGGGACAACCTGGGGGCCCACGGGACTGCTCCCACATCTGCCTCCCAGATGGGGCTGCTGAGCCCCGCGGAATTTCAGGGACAAGGCAACAGTCACCAAAGCGGCGCAGCTGAGAGTCCAACACAACCCCGACACCTGAAATAACACCGAGAGCTCAGACGTTTGCCTGCGAGGCTACCTTCTGCTGGTAGACAGGCGGTGTGGTGGTACCACCGATGGTTCCCTTTGAGCTTTAGGGAGCGACTGTATTTTAATTCTGCAGTTACCTGCTTACACCGAGCCACTGAAACCTTCCAAGCGGAGCTGGCAGGTCCCGCTGCGAGCAGACGCTGGTGTTCTAGGCCAACCAGCGTGCGCCTACCGAGACGCCAGCAGCTGGGACGAGCTCTGTGCCGCACGGAGCGGCGCAGCTCCACACAAAGCACCGGCTCTCAGCCTTCAGTTCTGATCGGCACGCCCTCCTCAACGGAATCATCAAATACAAGCTCCAGGTAAGCACAGGGGGGCAACTGCCACCTCCCCTCCTGCTTCGTGCCAGCCTCCCCAGGCAGTCAGCACCGCGGCCCTCCGCGGATTTAGGATGCGCTCACGTATCTTCAGCAGTACATTCCTTTTACGGTTTCGCTGAAAGAAATCCAAACAAATGGAAAAATCTTTCTTCCTTATGTTTTTCCATAGCCACCTCACGTTACAAAATGATTCACAGCCCGTTTTAGCCTTCAACAAGTGGAACCGGAAAAAAATACCGTGTAAAAAAGGAACGTGTCTTTATTATTTAACACACCCACCATATCCTAGGTGGGTTTGCATTACTCATATGCATCGCATACATTCCCAAATGCCTCAAGTAAAAAGCCGTTAACATAGAGCGTACATAAACCTAATAAAAGCCTAAGGATTCCTTCCAGAACGGAGGCTCCTTTCGATCCTAAAAACAAAATAGAGTTTTGTTGCTGAACTCACTATCAAGGGATGTGCTCAGAAGGCTTTAAGCCAGCACTGCCCGCAGTGACCGCAGCACCGCGTGCCGCTGCCTCCCTTCCTCCCGAGCACCTCCCGTCCCTGGGGAGCAGAGCCCCGGGGAGCAGAGCCCTGCGTTGCCGGAGGAGCTGACACCCGTGGGCACCCTGCCCGGCCGCACGGCGCCAGCCCGCGCTCCCCGGCACAAAGGGGCCGAGCCTTCCTCCAGGGTTTTGTCTTACCTTTGTCCTGCGCTTCCCCAGCGTGTTACATCAGTGCCACACCGTCCAAGGCACGAACACGGGCTGTTTCTTACTAGATTACCTAAGGCCGGAATAGAGCACAAGGGCTAAAGAATTTGGAAAAATGGCTTTGGAAAATCAACGACGTGCCGTAAGCACCCCTTTACCGCTGCACGTCTCAGTGAACAGCCACAGGTGAACAGCTTGCACTGAGGGAGGTGCTGGGGGATGCACGGCCCTCCCGCCTGCACGGGTCTGCAAGGCTGAGGAGCAGGGTGCAGGAAGAAACACGGGCTTGGAGTTCGATTACTCATTTCTGTTGTCCTCAGGTTATCCTGTCACCTTTATTTTTATTTTTTTGAACGCAGACACGGGCAATTCTGAAAATATTTTGTATGTTCAGTGCCCACGACTCCTCAGCGCTGCTCCTAGGCGTCGATACGCAACTAGCACCCACGGGGCAGGTGTCAAACAGCTCTGCCATGCACGGCCAGCGCATCACGTTCATGTAACTGCCTAAGTGCGCGCCTAACACCACTAATGCGCCACACCTCTCCCCAGAATGAAAGTTCTCCAGATTTCCAACGTTCAGTCCTCCTCCACTGCCTCATGACCCAGTAACTTAAAGGAGCTCGTCCTGAGTGTCTACGCGCTGCCTACATCTGCTGGATCCTGTATTTAGCCTCACGGCGATCATTTCGCTACAAGCCTTTCTTCATTGGCACAGACGACATTTACACACAATGAACTTCAATGTATGAAAAATCTGACAATGCTGGGAGAGATCCTGCCACCCTCTCATCTCCTCTCCATGTAAATACCAACTCTACATCTCTAGCTTCACAGCACGCAGGGGTTTTAGGAGCAACACACACACGAGCAGCCAGTAACACGCTTTACAGCAATATGGATTCCCTGTTCTGGAACGGGGCAAGGGGAAAAAAGCATCTTCTAAATAGAAATAAATACTTTTCTACGTCGCTTTCTCATTCCGCACTCAATTACACCCGTCTTCTCCTCGGAGCTTGTCTTTAGCAGTACAAATCCTCAGGGGCACAGACTGCCTTTCTAATCTCTGCTGTACCACGCAGAGTTATGCTCTGCAGTAATAACAGTGTCTGTTATGTGTCTGCCTGATGTGTGAGCAGGAGCTGGCGAAAGGACAGCTTTTCACATTTCTCTTTAAGGAAACCAGCAGGGTTCTTATCGGTCAGGTCGGGAGAGCCACTCAAGAAGGCGGCAGCAGAGTCCTCCAGCATTTTTGTCACCTATCTCCACAGGCTCAGGATGACAGGACACGAAGCTAGATCCCTTTGTAAAAGACGTTTATGAAGAGGTTTGTCAGGGTCAGCAGCAATTGCAGGACTCTGGGAGGCAATTAGTAAGGAGACCTGGTTATTTGTACCTAACGTGGCTGAGAACAACAAGATTTGTCTCTGTAAGTAAAGACAGCCGTGCTTTGGGGCGGGGGCATGCAAGTTTTACTTAACTTACACGTATCTACATGTAAAAACAGTGGCATGTAGTCACGGGGATGAGATTAATGCTCTGTCCTAAGGGGAAGTGGCACCTGGTGTTCTCAGGAGCCCAGCAGCTATCACAACACCAACACAAAGTCGCGATCCAGTGACATCGCCTAACAACACCCATGGAACACAGGGCGGTTGTTTCCCGTTTGGAGGAGTTTCCCCCCTTGCTTTAAGTAACGAGGCCTCCGCTTCTGCTGTCGGGGTGTGTGTGCAGGAGTCGGGGCACCCCACGGGGCTCCCAGCCCGCTCCCCTCCTGCGGCCGGCGCTCCCGACAGCGTTCCCCTCCCTGGGGAGCCGGGCAAGGAAAAACGAACCCGAATCCTCCTACCGGGGAGCCTTTAAGCCCGGTTTCTGGCCTAGAGGGCTTCCAGCCCCAGCCACGGAGCACCGCACGTAAAAGACGAAATAAAATTAACGCCAATTCCCGGGCGATGCGGAACGAGCCGGCTCTGGGCAGGGCCCGCGGGCGGCTGGCTGGCCTCAAACCGACACCCGGCGGCCGCGCGGGAGGGCGGCAGGGCCGGCACCCAAGGTCACTGCCGGGGGCTCCGGGCCGGGCCCCTCCGCCGCGCCGAGCCCGGGGCAGGCTCCGCCCGCACCCCGCTGCCCGCGGCCTCCGCCCGAGGCGCCGCCACCGGAGGCTGCGGGCCCGCCCC